>NW_026854034.1:0-54660 GCF_026571515.1 Ruditapes philippinarum
ACAAACAACAAAACGAATACCGTAACATGCTTTTTTACATAAATGAATAACTGGTCCCGTACATAGATATGATCTTCAAGTAATGGGTTAAGCTGTTGATAAGCAAACCGTCCGATTGCTTTTTGAGGAAAGCAATCTCCCAATGAAAACTGATTAATACTACTATATATATAGTGTTATCATATGTATATAATTAGAAATACGTGTATTCCAATTTGTGTAAAGTATGATAAATTTTTTTATTTAGTTGTTTTTTGTCTTGTTTTTTAATATATGGTATACGAGAAAATTACGTTAAAGTATCTTTTGTTTCGTTTTCGATGTTTACGTTATTCACAAATCATGAAACCCGATGTGTGATTAAGAAGTATATAATTATCATATTATGTGCTTGAAGTATTTCCGTGACACCAACTGTTTTGTTAATGATCGGCTTACAGACGCACAATTCGGATTTAGAGCAGACCACAGTACAACAGATGCTATATTTGTCCTACAGTCACTAATAAATCAAACTATCAAACAGAAGAAAAAACTTTACGCAGCCTTTATAGACTACCAAAAGGCTTACGATAAAATTTACCGAAATGGTTTATGGTATAAGATAATCAAAGAAGGAATCAACGGGAAAATTTTAAATATAATTAGATCTATGTACAGTGAGGTGAAATCATGTGTAAAACATTTAAATGAGCTGTCAGACTTCTTCAATTGCGATATTGGATTATTTCAAGGGGAGATAACTTCACCGATACTATTTTCTCTGTTTATCAATGACCTTGAATTAGCCGTGCAAGAAAATATATTTTCCGGAATAGACCTAGAACATATTTCCATTTATCTTATTCTTTTTGCAGACGATTGTATTCTTTTAAGTGACACGCCGGAAGGCCTCCAATCACATTTAAATTTATTGTCGGACTACTGTGAAAAATGGAAATTGACTGTTAACATAGATAAGACGAAAATAATGGTGTTTCGAAAAGGTGGCCGATTAGCAGAAATCGAACAATGGACGTATAAAGGTATTAAAATAGATGTGGTAGAATCGTTTACTTATTTGGGATTTATGGTCAGTACTGGCGGTTCATTCAAGCGTGGCATAGACACTTTATCTGGTAAAGCCGGGAAAGCTGTGCACTCACTATATACATTAACTAGAGGCATGGATATACCAATTAACATTCAATTCCACTTATTCGATTCATACGTGTCCCCAATCTTATGCTATTCGTCCGAAATATGGGGATTTTCAAAGGCTGATACAATTGAAAGAGTTCATAGGAAATTTATTAAAAGTGTCTTGAACGTTAAAATGTCCACAAGCAATCTAGCGATATATGGCGAAACAGGAAGAACGCCTCTTTTTATAAATTGGAGTATAAGGATTATTAAATATTGGTTTAAACTTGTTAACAATAACGTAAACTGTATATTACAAAATGTGTATAACAATATGTTTTTGTGGTGTGAAAAAGGAGAAAATAATTGGCTGTTTAAAGTTAAGACATTACTAAATAGAATAGGATTTGGCGAGGTGTGGTTATTTCCATCATCAGTTGAGCCAAGATTATTTATACCTACATTGAGATTAAGACTGATGGACATTTACATTTCAGAGTGGCGGGCTAAAGTGAACGGTAGCCCAAGTCTGATATTTTTCAGGGAAATTAAAGAAGAGTTTGAACTGTCAAAATATCTTTTAATAATTGAAAATAAGAAACATAGACAATATTTATCAAAGCTTAGAATGTCATCTCATTGGCTAAATATTGAATACGGGCGACATAGAAATATAGAAAGACAAAATAGACTGTGTGAATTATGCCAACAATGTACAATAGAAGATGAATATCATTTTGTCATGGAATGTAGTTTTTATAATACATTACGTATTAGGTATATCCCAAGATATTTCCGTGTTAGACCAAGTATGGTAAAACTTGTTGAACTGATGAAAACTGAGAGTAAACCATTGCTTTATAAAATGTCAGTGTATATAAAACATGCTTTCCATAAACGACAAGAATTTTTAAATGCCGCGTAGAGGAAGAACTATACATGTATTGCATTTACTAATATCCGGAAAGAGTAATTTATTATCAGTAACATTTTTTGTTAATCGATTTATGTGATATCTAAACTTTAGAAACACTCTCTTTGATTATGTAACTTGTATAAAATTATGTGTTTTAACTATGTCATTGTTGTCACAAATGTATTTATATATTGGTTGATGTCGATGTGCTGTATATGCATAAGACTGAATAAATTTTCTGTTCTGTTCTGTTCTGTTCTGTTAATGGTAACTGATATTTAAAAATTTTCACGAGTAATATAAAACAGTGTCTGCCACATGACCGCATTAACGCGAATATAGGTTTGTTTACAAAATAGTTTTCTGATCCGCCCATGCAATTATATAGCGTCCATACCTATAGTCTGTTTTAAAAAAAAACTTTATTTGAAATATTTAAATGCATCGTTACTGTTAATACATATATTTTTGTCATGGAAAGACGTATACATATATATCAGGATTTTGGTGCACATGAATTTGTGTTTTGCTCAAATAGTGTTTATATGTGCATTCATTAAATAGTATCAATGATTATACTGTACATACTTTAAAGGCTTAAACAATTATGTTTCCTGTTGTATAGTATTTTGTTTTGCTTTAAAAGTTAGTTTATGCAGATACTTAAAATAAATCTATTCATAATGGAATCTTTTTAAAATGTTTCCCTGGCATAATCTAGATTTTGTAAACTTCTCTTTTTTCTTCAATTATTTACTTACATTTTGAGATTGTAAATTTCTTGAGGAGCATCATAACATTAAAGATACCAAATCAATTTAGAGCTATCTTATCTTACATCAAATCTTAATATCTAAGAGTATGTATTGGAATATATTATTGTTATACATACAAACAGTCTGATTAAGAAATAAGAGAAAATTGTTTAAATTTACCAACAACCAACATTTTTGCTTTGAGCAAAATTTTTCTGTGACATGAAAGTGTATTATTTTCTTTGTCTTTTTTCCTTAGTTGTTATCCCTACAAATGTAAAATGTTCAGGGTTCAGTATATCGCGGAAGGGGGATGTCACGGAAGTAGTACTAGGTTTAACTATGCATGCCTACATAACTTACCTGTCGTCGTCGGTCATGCGTATTGATACATGCTTAGTATTCCCTAATGGGTAATTGTATTGCGGCATGGCGGATGGCAATTGGTTTATTTTACAATGGTACGCAAGGGATTAAAAAGTAAATGATAATGATAATTAGTTATCCGTTCTTAATTTTGTATTACAAGCTAATGCTTATTCTATCAATGTTTAAACGTACGCTAAATTCCTTGATCAGTTTTCTGATGGTATCCGTTAATAATGTTATCTTTTCTTCTGTAGCTGTAGGTGTAACCGTGTGCAAACTATTTGAAACATACAGTAGAAAATGAATACGACTATCGATAACTATCTTAGCCCCGAGCTAATATATGTCACTCCTCTTTTGTTGTTCTTAAGTGGAGATATTGAAATAAATCCGGGTCCAGGCGAATCTAATGCTGATTGTCTATCTATCCTTAGTCAAAATATAAGAAGCATTAGGAATAAGTTAAATTACGTCAAAGATAACTGGCTTGATTTTGATATACTCTGCTTCACAGAGACACAGCTTGATAATATAGTGTCGAACGACGACATTAAACTAGATAATTGTTCCACGTTTTTATTTTATACTTTATACTTTATATTAATCACTTTCGAGTCCGCTTCCTGGAACCAACCAGTACAGGTGTCAAATGAAGAAACATGGTCGTCACCCGAGTAGGGCTCGGACCCATGATCTATGGGTTGAGAGGCAGACATCTTAACCATCAGGCCACCGCTCCATTTAACCTTGACGTATAAAATTGGCATGACTTACTCAGTGCATGCGGCCATGGCTGTGTCACGATCTGGAATCCGATAATTGACCTCACATTCGCACATGTCCCCATAGAAATCAGGTTCACATTTACACGTGCCGCACGGGTCAAACGTTCCACGATGGTTACATTGCGGATGTTTCGGGTCTAAAATCTTGAAAAATCATTAAACTGGATCTGTGTTTATGAGTAATAGAAAGAGCACCGAAACACGAGGCTATCTGATTTGTACGAGGGGGCGTAGCCCCCGAGTATTAATCAGATTTCCGAGTGTTTTGGTGTTCTTTCTCTTTTGTATCATAGTCAAACATAAAAGCACGTTCCCTGTTGTCACAATATGAAACCCCGGCAAAAATGGACCAATGAACGAACATCTGAATATGATATTTCTGTCGCTTTCCCTTTCTCTGCCGTCACAATATGTAAACCCCAGCAAAAATGAGCCAATCAATGGGCATGCTCTGGAGTGCGGGTAACTAATACCCGCACTCCAGTTAACGCACTGTGCATGTATATGTATACGATTTAACCTGACACATTTTCAACAGAAAGGTCTCCAAACTATGATACAAGTAAATAATAAATTTACTAAAAGCAAAAACATTTCTTTAACTCATTTTGTTTCATTCTGATATTAAATAAAACTTTTTATGATACATAATTTGCAATTACTACAATAAAAAATGACCTGTTTGTTACGTCCAGGATGTATGACCACGTTGTCTATTATAAGGGGTACCTATGTAGTAGTTAGTCATGTTAAATGGGGACGCCCGTATAATGTCTTTTAGCAATAAAACTTCAGATATTTGTCTTCAATCTAATAAAACCTTGTTCCAGCCACATCACTACACTTACAACGAAGAAATATATAATTAAATAGTCTATGTTATATGCTTAGGCGAGCAATTGTTACAAATGAAACTGATTCATACGAATATATACAAAACATAACATTATTTCATTCAACAATTCAGTAAAGTCAGGAAAGAGCCTATACGAATATAAAATACCCAAAATCAAGACTGTGTAAAATGAAAAAGAATCATCTTATAGTGTAACGCTAACATTTAGCGCGTCTTTACACGAACGTGCAGTACCATATTTACGGAGTCGCAAAAGCAGCACGGACATGTGATAAACAATTATACCAGTTTAAAGATATACAAATTTATTCAAAGTATAAAGGTAGAGGCAAGTAAACAAAATTCTTTGAACATGCCTAAAATAGTTCACAATGGTGCAATAAAAGGAAAGAAAAAAACGTAATTATATCCGTTTATTTAAGCCTCGTGATAGTTATGGTAAGTCATGGTTAATGGGTGGCGTCCGTATAATGTTTTTGGCGATAAATACGGAATAATGTATTGTAGTAGCTTTCTGAGGCTTTCAAGAAATAATTTCATAATTGACGGATAAATACGTACTTTTTGCAAAACCTGCCACACCTTTAATAATTTTGATTCCCGTTTGACAATGCTACGTTATACACAGCTAAAATCCAGCTTAAATCGGAACCAACGTCAAAAATAGTCCGGCACTTCCATATATGGAACCATATGTGTCACTAACATAAAATTAATTGTCCTTATCCGTTGAAGCGTATTCGCATTCAAGATTTGCATGTATCTTAGAGACAAAATATATAGGTATATAATCAAACTTAAGATATTTTTATTAAATCTTATATGGCCCTTGTTCAAGCCACTTCACTGCACGTACCATGAAGAAATATATGTATTCTTAACATGCTCTTAAACCATTATCCAATTGCTATAAAATTGATGTTTTCCCTTTCTAAAGAAATAAATAATTATTCGCTTCTGAGGCATAATGTGCCTTTAAGCATATCAATGGAATATAGTCGAACAAGTACACGGAATTATAAACTATATAAGACAAGCAAATTTGTCCCATATTGTACTGGACAATTTTTCAATGTCTAGCTTAAAATGAAAAAATGATAAGAAACGTCAGTCAGGATAAATGCCGCTGATGGCGTTCATGGAAAAGGGAATAACATACGATACTACAGTGTCCAATATTGAAAACATAATTGTAAGTCATGTGTTGCAGTTCAAAACCAACGATTACATGAAAGTAGTTTGAATAGCATAAAATGAAATGCGAACCGGTATTGAGATTGTTTAATGCAAATTTCTTGTAATGGTTAAATTCATTTCAAATGAACGCTGTCAATTGATAAATTTTGCTGCAAGACGGGCTGCATATGATTAAAGAAATATCGACAAAAATACCTTCGAAATTTCAGGCGCTGCCTTTACTTAATTAATAGAAAACGTGAGTATACATCCTGTTTCCTACCACAAGTACATTTGCATGATGTTCTTAATAATAGTACAACAGCAACAACAAACAGACCAAAATCATGAAACAGTTAGACAGAATTATGAAAGGTATTTTTACCGTTTGAATCCGTAATATCATACATGCTACAATTCTCAGATAGAAAAGCATCCTTCCTCAGACACCAAGCTTCTTTTCAGACACCAAACTTCTTTTCAGACACCAAACTTCTTTTCACCAAGCTACTGTATGAACACAAATTTCAGAAAAACAATCTTCGTATAAATACGAATTTCTATTAAAACACGTTTCTATTGTATCCCTGTAATCTAGCTGCGTTTATCATATTAAATGATCATCCCATTAAATTTCTATAATGTTAGTTTAATTTATATATTCTGATCGAAATAATTCTGCACTACTTATTTTATCTGTTGCCACACAAAAAATGCCTATCACGTATACTTCAGTGTATAGGAGGCAGTACACAGTTTCGGCTGTTTAGTTTCGAATTGGCCAGGGTGGAATTTACAAATAAGAGACAGTTTTGAAATTGAAGTGGATATTTGAGGTTCTAAATGTTTATAGTTACTATATTTCAAGTTTCAATGACTAGTATTGTGTTTCAGTTATTTAGTAAAATTGAATTTAGTGGCGTTGACCCTTGTTTTTATGAGAGAGTACCTGTCGGATGCGAACGTGCGGTTTCTGAAGCTAGTCGGTGAATCAGCTCTTCAATTTAAAGGGTATGCAGAAGACTTAGAATAGTGAAAAAAGTAGGTGGATGGCACCCTGTTTGGATGTTATTTTCAGATTGTGCATTGTTTAAGAAGGAAGAAACACTATAGCTTGTGACTTAAGTTTTTGACGTTAATATATTGTTGTATTTTGCGAATAGGGATAATCGGCTTATTTTGTCGTTGATTTTCGCGACCAAAACAATCAAAAACACAGGGCTGTGTGCCAGAAAACTAGAAGGTGGACATGTATTTTTAATTGTTTGCTGTGAGATACATATATATATGTTAAATATGAAATGCATTTATTTCAGGTGTGTGATTACAGACTTGTGTGTGAGGTTTTGATTGTGGCGCAGTCAGTTGTTTGCCGAGAAGCCTTGAAAACTGTGTATTGCCCCCATATATGAAAAGTAAAGGAAAATGATATTTACTTCCACATGTACAGTATCCTACACGCAGTTCATGTTTACACTTGTTTATAATTTGGCACTTGGAATCTTTTATGAGTAATTCATTCCATACTCTATAACAGCATGAACTCAAGGTTAAACATTCCACGGAACATAGAAAATTCAGGTATATATACTACCTATTAGCCGGAATTATCAGTCTGGCGTTCCATACGAAATGTATATCACTAATTTTTAATAACTACGCACATATCTGTACGAGTATTTTCTACGCCAGAAATAAATGTCTCTGATGGAATTATTATTATGTTCTGTTGTGATATCGCTATTAATTCTGAAATTTCAAATGCAACACTTACATTTTTCTATATATGATACACATTGCATTTTCATTTTTGTCCGGTTAAAATAATTTTTGTCAGTTGAATGATTAGCCATTCAGTAAACACGTACAGTTTTGCGCGGTCATAAAGTTCCCCACTAAGGGAGGGACAAACGTCAAAATAATCTATCGCCGCATGGCTGAATGGTACAATGAAAGAACAAATGAACCGGAATAAATGGGGATTGCATCGAAACATAATGTTGAAACAATCTTAAAATCTGTGAGTTAAACTCCGAGTTCTATGAACTTGTTGAGCTCCCCTCGTATATGTACAAAAGTCAAAATGACGCTTTCAAAATGATCGATAGACACTTGCATGCTATACTTCTACTTATGGTGCCATACACCATGTTCTTGCACCTAAGTATATATTTAAAAAGAAAAAAATGAATTTATAGGACAGGTACTTTGCATGTTAGTCCCCATGTCAATTATGTCATTTATATAAAAGTAGAGTTATACGTCATTAGTTTTGCTTTTGTTATTGTTTTTTGTTCTAATTTTGTTTACTGAATATTTTGAAAACAAGCTTTCAATCATTAAATATGTCACACAATTTGTTACATCTTGACCCTTGTCGGACAATATGAATGCAGTTTAAACTCTTTAAGCAGCTGTATGCTAAATATTACAAGTTCACAACTTCTTCGGATACATTCGCCCATTTCTGTATCAGATACCTATATAATATGAAGTAGTAGACTTATAGCCTTTTCCCGTTGTGTCATCCTGTAATTTCAACAAACAGCATAAATTTTTTAGCCGATAACCACCACAGGTGGCAGTATCAGTGTTTGGACACCCCACCCCTATCTGCCCCTGGACCCCTACTACAACCCTGAAAAAAAAATAATTCAACACTCTAAGGCCTACTATAAGTTACCAAATACAAAACCACCGATGAAATTATAAAAAAAAAATTTCCACTATCAAAATTATAGTTATAGAAAGGTGAAAAGCCTACTATATGTTCATTTGCCAAAAATTATTTTTTTTCAGGGTTGTAGTAGGGTCCAGGGGCAGATAGGTGTGGGGTGTCCAAACACTGATACTGCCACCTGTGATAACCACCGCACTCAAAGTTAAGCGAATTCATACATGTAATCGACAAAATGTGAAAAAAGTACGGAGAATACTTTATCAGCTAATGTTCTAAATTTAGCTGATTTCGTAATGGGAAACCCGAGTGCTATTTTCATCACAATTGAATAAAATACATGTTAGTTTCGATTTAATCTAAACTTGTCTAAAACATCTTGCATTTTCTTTTTTTTTTCGGAGATAAATAGGTAAGAAAATATTTTATCATGAGATCTCTATAATGTATTATCGACAGTTATGTTTCATTTTAAATTCCATTTACAAATTTTACCTAAACAAATGATCACAACTAAAAATATGTACAGATAAGACAAAAAAACAAAAATTAATACATGTATTCATTTTCCATATTATGTAATGGTATTTTCTGTTTTAAGAATTTATTAAGATATGTTTTGTTACATTTAAGTGGGAGATAAAATGATGGAACACTTTTCATCACAGTCAGTAATAGTAGTCAACAAACCCAAAGATAACGGTAAATCATACTTCATACTTCATTTAAATTTGAACCATGCAGAAAAACTACCTGTATTTATTAATTAGCACAAGCTTGCTTTGAAGGAAAAATGCATACATGTAAATTTATTGATGTAGTACGCCAATACCTGAATAGGCCTTTCTCAAATTATATGCATGCTTTACATTCCATCACCAGAGAGAGGCTAACAGGGCATGAATGTAAACAAATAATGTCTGACCTGATAAGCCCTAGTGTGTTAAACTTACTTGGGAAATCTCATTTTTATTGTTGTGTTCCACTCTGTTATACCAATTCTAAATATGATTATACGGTTAATTTTCATAAAATACGTAAGGATGTGAGTTAAATAAAGCAGGGATTGTGAAAATAAGATGGGATGAATGAGAACATTTCGAGGTAAAATTCCATTGTTGTTTTCTTTTTTAAACTAAGCTAGATGTATTACTACTTACATCAATTTCTCTGATTTCTCATTGTTTTAAATGTTTTATTTAATTATTAACATAATAAAATGTTTTGTTAATAAATTTCATTTAAATATCACACTTATGATTAATCTAAATCAATACCGTTTTTATACTAAAAAGCAATAACAGTTATTTTGTATACCATTTCAGATCAATAAGACAAACAATTTTCCCCTTTTTTGAACTTTTCACACAAAAAATTTTAAGTCATGGAACAAATTAAAAATATTTCGAAAGAATAATTACCCTCTTGGTTAAAGGGAAGAAAAACAGACCAAAGATAACATAAGATGTTTTTGCCAAGAAAAAGGTAATCAAAATTTAAATTTTTCATTTAAAAAAAAAAGCTAAAAAAAAAAACATAAAATGCATTTAAAAATAAATTTTTGAATTTTAAAAAAACCATAATTCTTGTTACATTTCATAAAAAAATGTAATTTTTTTTCAGTTTTCCATTGATAACAGTATTGAACAAATTTTGACAATGTATTTGAATCCCCTTTTAATGTTCCCTCCTCAGGGCTTTTGCAGAACAAGATGAAAAAAGAACCATCAATTATTTCAAAGAAAGTTGGGAAAAAAAAAACAGTGATTATGAACTTTTTACAAACAACTTTAAAAATGAACATTGCAATAGCTGTTATAAATTTTCAAAACATATATAATTTCTTTACATTTTTTCAATGTTTTAAACATCAGCAAAAAACAAAGGAGCTTTTAATTATGAAGCAATGCAAAACAAACAGTTTTGACTGATAGATAAAAATAATTGTAAACAAACAAAAATGTATTTTTTGCAATATTTTAAAGGACAATTTTAATTTCTGTTGGTCTTAATTCAAAAAAATAATTTTAAATAAAAATCATGCATACATTGTTTTAAAAACATTACTTTTTGTTTAACATATGCTTTGTTACATATTATGGGACATGCGCAGGAATATGTAACATGGTAGATGAATTGATTTAATATTGTGTCCCTTATTGCACAATATACTTTTGAGTAAATTTTTGGAATGTTAAAAGAAACTTGAAGCTAGACTTTTTTTCTAATACCCCGACTGCGGGTCCTCACTTTTTTTCTGCAATTTTCAGCCCCCCTAAGTAAAGAAATTCGGGGGTTGTTAGCCAGGCAAATCTTCAGGAATGACCCCAATGTTTTGTTTTACAGCTAGACAGGCTTCCAAAAAAAATGACCACTTTATTAAATTTGGACAAAGGACAATCCCAAAAGCAATGAACTTCACCCTCAAAGATTTACTGATATTTGCAATTAAATATTTAATTTATTTCTTGTTTTTTAAACTGAAATAAAAAAACATTGATAATATAATTTTTACTTTCGTTATTTTACATAAAGTTTTTTTTCCATTGCGTAAAAAAATCTTTGGGTTTAAGATACTAAAAACCTTTGAAAGATACGACGGGGGTGGGATAGCTAAACAAAATTTTTAAAATTTTTTGTAAAGCGTCTGTAAATTTAACCAGTTACAACAGCACCAAAATTTTTTTGATTTTAAAAATCAAAGTGAAAAACTTATTGTTTTTTTTTAATGGCAAAATTTGGGGGAAGTAGGTACGAATTCGGCATCCAACGTTACATCATTATCATTAATTTGCTTTATACTTCTTGACCAAATGTGTTGGTAACAATAAAAACTGATACACAATAATGTCTGTATAAGTTGAAAAAGAGTCAACCTTTAAATTTAATATTTTGACACGAATTTTAGAAATTATTTGGGGAATATCAAAAAATTTAAATTCATTTTTCAGGTCTTGAATACATTTATTTTTCATGTATAAGCGAAAATAACCTTTTTGGATTTTTTATTCAAGAAAGTTTTTTGTAATTTTAAATAAACCCTCTATAATTATATAGAACTGCAGTATTTAAAAACTGTAAATTTTCCCGGCCATACATCCTGATATGTTTACATAGAACAGATACTGGAGCTTGCCCTGTTAGCCTCGTTTTGAGAAATCTATGAATATGTATGAGGCAATATTAAGAAGGGTCTATCTTACTACTTAGATCATAAGCATTGATTCAAAATAGCATCTGAATTGGCTTATATGAATTTTCTAACCATTTGTTTACAAAGTTTATTATAACATATATAAGACCACACACACAATTTTTACAGTACAGTACACCTACAGATGGGTGTAATATGCATGATGTGCCACAGAAAAGTAGCCTCAATTTTTCGGAAGGGCAAGTAATAAAAAAGTTACAATTTAAACTATATAGCAATAGCAAAGGAATCAAAGGTTGCCTCAATACTAAATTGCATCAAAAATTCATCTATGCATGATAAAATAAGCTCCATGAGATGCCAAAACTCACCAGATGGACCTGAAGTTGGTGTCTTATCCTTCCTTCTTTCTCCTTCAATAGCAGAGAATAAGGTGGTCTTTGATGTTGACCTATTACACTATTTGGAGGAATGAATACCGGAGAGCGGGGCAACATATCTTTCGTACCCTTCTCTTTTGATTTGTCATTATGCACAATTTTAACCGTTCTGTCTGGGCTGACACAGGCTTTTTTGGGTGGAGATGGCCAGCCTTCACTGTCCGAAGTGTCATAACGTGTAGTAGGGCTGGATAAAATAATAAAATAACATTATATATAAATCATAAACTTAATTTCAGGGGGTAAAATGATTCCATGATCAAAACTCAATGTACGTAGGCTATATACAGGGATATGGCATTAGTTCTTGCCTTTGCCGTGCAGATCTCTCTGTGAATAAAACTTGTGACCTATGGATGGTCTTTATGTACCTTACTGATCTAATTCAGTGAGAAGACACTTTAATGACCAAAGCCATATTTGTCACATATTACATTCTGAATTATAAATTAGTATTTTACTGACATATTCATGCTGTTAGCTTACTGTGGTGAACAAGCATCCCCCGAATCTCTCTATATATATACACACAAAGTTTTCTTTGAACTGGATTGAAACGTAAGGAAGAAGCTGAATACACAGTCTACAATAATTGAAATACTTCAAAGCTAATAAAAGTGCCATAACTTAAAATACATTGACTAATAGGCACATGTCTGCTTCATTTTAAAGCCATATACCAAAGCATAATAGCTCCAATTTGAACCACCCTAACATAAATACCTATCTACTGAATAAAATTGCATAATATATTTACATTCGTTTTTTTTTTCTGTCAGGTCAGCTTCAGCATCTGTGGTATTGACATCCGTTTCCATTTCAGCTTTTTTCAGTTTTTCTCTTGCCTTCTCATAAGTATCTGTTCAAATGAAGCAGTGCTTTTAATTGCTTTTAAATTCTACATAATTATTATTTGAGCCGCGTAATGACAAAACCAACATAATTTTATGGGTTTGGGACCAGCATGGATCCAGACCAGCCTGCGCATCCGCGCAGTATGATCAGGATCCATGCTGTTTGCTTACAAACCCTATTACAAGTAGAGAAACTGATAACAGCATTGATCCTGATCAGACTGTGCGGATGCGCAGGCTGGTCTGGATCCATGCTGGTCGCAAACCCATTATGTTGGTTTTGTCATGACGCGGTTCATTTATTTATTTTGCTGGGTTGATGAAGATTACAGGTACCCCTTGATGCATTATTATTTCAAGTTCATGCATGTACTGGGGTAGAACCATCAACCTTTAGTTAACAAGACTCAAGTGAGGTTGAATATCATGTTCAAACATTCATCTACAATAAAGTTGGCGGCCTTAATCACTCTGCCTGGCATGGAGGCCTCTTTTTAGATAATAAATGATTTTTGTCCAATAGCGGTACTTTTATTTTGCTGTTATAATACATAACCCCTGATGTTCAATTTCAAGTTCATGATTCTTTAAAATCCCCTTTATTCTGACAAGAATAAGCTTAAATTTTCTTTGAATTTCTTTCATACACTTAAATATGGCTTGATTAAAAAGTAGTTAATTAATCTATGGAATTTAATTGTGCATTTTAGTGCTTTAGTGCATAACAATAGGTATAAAAATATTGAATTAATAACAGAAATGGGTTTACCTGAGTCATACATAATATCAATGTTGAATTCTTTGAAACTGCTGTCAGGTGAAACTGCATTTTTTACTGCCTTCATAATCTTCTCTGATGACTTCCATGTTGGCCAAAGACACTTTGTTGTCCCAACAAGCCAGTTTGAGGGTACCACAGCTACCTCTTTGTCATCAATAAATTCAACTATATGAAATTTTGGCCTGAAAAAATTACTTTTCTCTTATAATGTTTTCTTTCTTTTCTTTCTTTTTTAAATCTATCTTGTTTACAAGCAATGAAAAGTTTCACATTATGCACAAACATTTAGTGAAAAAAAGAAAGAACTGTATTTTACAATTAGTTTCAGCTGCTTATACACTGTACATGTATATGTAGACACAATGGAGGTTACAAATTTAAACAACAAAGCAATAAAAAGAACTTGCACCTGTTAAAATCTCAAGCTACAAAAAGTGTCCTACTTTTCTTTAGTTTTCTTACAAAAAGATGTTGGGCTTCTTTTTTATTTTCAGTTAAACATTAGCCCTCTGAAAGCAATATAAAACTGCTGTAATGCTAAAATAATCACCATTTGCAGATCATTATTAACATAATTGAACCATGTATTTTGTATTTGGAACATGAAAGTCACAATTGTTTGTTTTCAGAAATTCAGAAACTTGTGTCGGTAAAGGGAAGTGCAGCAAATGTATCTTTATATGGAAGGAGTACACATTTGCATTGAATATTTGCCAACAATACACAGTGTAGCTCATTTTGAATATTTGAACATTTGTGAATACCTAGAATTTCAGAATCTATTGGCGACATGAAGAGGGACTCCATTTTCTGAAATGTTTCATATATAACAAAAATTATTTCATCACTTTTTATAATATTTCTGACAAGACCTACTCGGTCATTGACCCTGATACAACAGTCATTCTTATTTAAACTGATGTAAATTTTTTCAGTTGATACAGATGTGTACTGTTTACCATTAAGACATTGCTCATGTAAGGGACCGTTAACATGCTCCCCTTTTAAGTCAGGATACTTGTTAGCATTTTTTTCAATATTTTTTTCTGAGACACGACGGATTACTTGCTGCAATGGGAATGAAGGCTTCCGGAACATTTTTTTCAAGTGAAATAAGTAATTTTCAAAAGGAAATGCAGAAATTTTGTCCAAACAACCAAATTTTCTAGCATCATCTGATATATGAATCAAGTTATGCACATTGTAAACAAGTTGGTCCCGTCCATACAACTGACCAAAATGATCAACAAAAGCTTTAAGCAAATTCTGAGCATAATCTAAGTAATGCTGACAAAGAAAATCATTTAAAAGAATGCGCATAGCAACTGAAAGCAACATGAAATTTTCATACAATGACTTATGCAGACTATTTTGTAAAAGAACAGGACCAGTATACAACAAAAACTGCCGGTACTCAGTTGCTTTCCATCTTTCAACTTCATTCAAAGACCTTGGCTTTCTGGCAAAATCTCTTGGAATAGAATTTCTAACCGAAACAAGCAAGTCAGAAACACGATTCTTTGCCTGTGTACCAATACGCACTTTAAGTGGGCATTTAAGCCAAAGGAAAATCAATCGTCTCATTACACCTAAACAAACCAGATGCATATAGTCAAGAGGAAATGAAGATACCATTCCCAACCCAATGTCCACAAATGGAGATGGTCCTTTGTGGTGTTCCTCGTCAATCATTTCATTAAAACTGACATCAGTTCTTGCTGGTGCATCAGTTGCAGGATATATGACCTTGCCCTCCCAATCACCATGTTGTGTGCACCTTTCACAACCAGCATAGCCTGAATACTGTTTACAATTTTTTACAAATGCCCTAGCTGGAGCATCACATATTACTGATGACAAGGACACTGAAATATGATGACCATCAAACAGAATACCATGCTCTTGCAAATCACGCATTTCTGCTACGAAATCCTGCAGATAAGAGTGAACGTCACTTGGCTTGCATAAACCAAAATACAAGCCAAGAAGAAAAGGTGAACTGTTCTTTAAATTGACAAGACGTCCAAGAATAGGCCAAAATTGATGGTTTGTACTCTTAAAAATGGGCAAT
The DNA here is from genome assembly GCF_026571515.1 of Ruditapes philippinarum. Lineage (NCBI taxonomy): Eukaryota > Metazoa > Mollusca > Bivalvia > Venerida > Veneridae > Ruditapes > Ruditapes philippinarum. The sequence goes on from NW_026854034.1 coordinate 15,957, forward strand.
CCATCTATGTTGATTTGAAGGTGACCTTCATTAAATTCTTCCAGATTAACTTCTAGAACTCTACACTTTTGCAGGATACCAATTTTTATGCCAAAATGGTAATAACTACCCCCACTTCTGTCAATTATTTCATATTTCATCTGAGTTTTTAAAAGCGTTCTAGGGTCTTTTTGAAGTTCAGGAAACACATTTCTAAGGATACATAATAATTTTGATAAAGAAATAGCTGTAATATTATATTGGCGTGCCCAATTTGCAAGTTCATCAGCTAGGTATTCTGCTGGAAATTCATCATCTGACGTGTCTGAACCTGCACCAGACTCAGACATTGACTTATCACTTCTGAAAGATTGAACATCACCATCATCTACCTGTCCAACACCCGAAGATGAAATGTCATCATCACTTGTTAATGAATCGGCAGATTCTTGAATTGTACCAGAACTATAAGAACTAGCAGCATCATCATCGCAACACTGGACAGTAATTTCAGGAGCATTTGACGAATGACTGTCAGATATAGGAACCTGATCAGTGTTTTCTAAAGTGCTTCCTGGTGCATTTGAAATGTCATTCAAATGAACACCAACAGAATTTAGCACTCTTCTCCTCAGTGACCAGTATGAATCACTTGTGTAGCGTTTACCACAACCAAACATATTAATATAAATTACCTATTTATACTCAGAGCAGATTGTATGAGCTAAACACTGCTTAACAACCCTTTCACTGCCATAGGGACGGCTTATGCCATCCCTATTATTTTCGGCGTATTTGCCATATGGACGGCTTTAGCCGTTTTTATAATAATAATAGTAATAATAATAAATTAATAATAATAAAAATAATAATAAACATAAAGAAAATTATTATTATACAACTGTTATACTCACAGATTGAAACATATATAATTATTATAATACTAATAACAAATGATAATAATTATATTAATTAATAATATAGTAATTTCTTAGAAAACCCTCTGGCAAATAGGTGATTAATAAAACAATAACCCTCTGGAAGCGAAAGGGTTAAAGTTAATAAGTGCTAAGTGCAGTTTGTCAGTTTATACTAACTTGCAACTTATCAAAGATTTTTTGCATTTATCACAATAATTCAAATGTAAAACTATGCACATATCATATTTTAAGCTGATAAACACTGATATAATTAAATGGTTTTAATTTCATTACAAAAGTCAAATTCAATCCGGCTTGTTTACCTGAAAACATCAAAGTATTTTCCCATTACCAATCCGCCATTTTGTATTTAATCCATGACCTGGTCACGTGGATAGTATAACAGGTTTTAAAACACTAATTCCGTGCAGGTTTTAAAAACAAAAATATATTAGAAGAGTTTATTTAAAAGATTAAAGTAAAAAATTCTAGATCTACTTACATTTTACAGTGTTGAGAAATTGCAGTCTAATACAAATTTATTTAGATCTATCTGTAAACACGTCCATGCAGCTCGAAATCAAGCGAGGGAAAGGATGGGTATAGTGCCAAAATGATCCTATTTCCATTCATTGATTACATAACCAGAGGTTAATTACAGTTTAGAGTGGAAGATTCCGGAGGTTTATTGTAAATATTTAGGATGGTTAATCTGTTCCAGCACATGTATAATTGCCTTAGATTATACATCAGATCTTCAAGATTTCTATAGATCTATAGATACATCCCCTACTAAACTGCATAGCCTGGGTTTTGGTCATTTCTAGACTCACAAAGTAATTATTTCTTACATTTCTCATTTAATTTATATAAGTATTTCTTGAATGTGACAGTATTAAAACATGGCTTCCAAAAACTTTATAAACTTTAGTCTGTAATCATTGTAGTGTACTGTTTATATACAGTAAAATATCTACATGCAAATCTGTCTTTAAAAAAAAAATTGGGTCAGGTGCAGTAATATATTTGACGAAAATGTATCGTTGGTCAAACGTTGGCCCAACATCTGTTTAAAAGTGCATATTTATCGTTATTGGGCCAATGCAGAAATGTCGCTGGCGTTAACATATGGTTGGTTCGACGTTGGGCCAACAACTGCATTTATAGTACATGTTGATTAATGTTGGGCCAACTATGGCCCAACAACGATTTTCCTATGACGATTTTCCGTGGTTGGCCCAACCAATGCATGTTTACAGGGATATAACAAGTGAACTGTCGTAAGTTTATGTGAAAAAGGGTATATGATGCATAGTGAAACAGCATGATTATGGCCTCAACATACTATTACCATATTACTAGATGCACAAGGGCAATGCGTCGAGTTCGCTGTTACATATGACTTAGAGGTATTGACCTTGACCTTTGACCTAGTCACACGATTCTTGCGCATGACACGTCAACTCATTATTGTGAACATTTGTTCTAAGTTATTTGAAATTCTGCTTTCTAATGACAGAGTTATGATCCGGATAAACATAATCCGGACGGTAGTAAGACCTTAACTTTGACCTGGTTGAAGAGTTTTTGCGCGAGACACGCCAACCCATGATGTTAAATATTTGGGCTAGGTTATTTGAAATTCCATCAGCTATTGATATAGTTATTGTGCGGACAAGCTGTTAAAAACCTTTCTTCGCATTTGACCTTTAAGTATGACCTTAACCTTTGACCTAGCCACATGATTCTTGCTCGCGACACGCTGTCTTATGATGTTTAATATTTACGCCAGGTTATTTGAAATTCAACCAGTTAGTGATGAGATATAGTGCCGACGAATTGTTTGAGACATTTTTTTTGAATTTGACATTTGAGTATGACCTTGACCTTTGATGTAACCACACGGGTCTTGCGCGCGACACGTTGACACATTATTGTGAGCGTTGGTGCTAGTTATATGAATTGCTGCCTATTAATGACAGAGTTACGATCTGGAAATGCATATCCGGACGAACGGACAGACGGACGCACTCACGTACATACACCGAACCAACATTTGACAACCAGGTCGAACTCTACTCAAGCGGGCTCGACAAAAACCAATCGTTTATAAGTTATAAATAATGCCAAGTTTAACATACTTGATAATAGGGATTTCCGTGTCGCAGACATATCTATACAAGAATTCGCGCAAGAAAAACAAAGTGGAATAAAAGTACACAAAAAAGAAAAAAATAACACATGAAATTTAAAAATAGAAAGATTGACAAAAAGGCAAGATAATGGGGAAACCGTTTCAGACTAGGACAACAGGTATTTTTTAATTTTTGTTGATCCGTTCCCTAATAGTTACTCTGTGATGTTTGGATATATGATAAATTGATAATGATTGAAATACTTTATATGAAAATATATTAAAACAATAAATGGTTTACCTAATTATAACGTATTATGATTGTTCTCTTATCTAATTATTTTCTAAAAAATTACTTCTGTATTATGTACCTCGTGTTTGTATCATGCATGATACACTGAGAAAAATGAAATTTGATTGATTTGATTGGATACAATATTATAAATATAAGCAAAAAGTTGAGTCATGGCAAAAGGTCGGTAGCATGTAAAGATTAAGATGTGAGCTACCAAAATCATGACTCTAATTATAAGATTTTATGTTAATCCTTGATCTAACAGTAGCACACGATTGAAAGCTTTTCTGTGACATCAAGTTAAGATGATATTTTTATGGAAAATATTTCATGAGTGTATGATTGTAATATGTGTCATATGATCTAACGAGTGAAGAAGGAGTTTAAATTATAAGAATTCGATTTATATAATAAATTATTTATGTCTATAAACGTAAAATTCCTTACTTTTCGTGTGAATGTTAATGCTCAATAGAACATTATTGAATTGTGTACATTCATTGAATGACATTCTAAACTAGTTTCTGTAATGTTTAATATAGATGAAAGGAATTGAAGAAAAGACATGGAAAAGAAAAAAGAAGCCGGTCTTATTGAATATAATATCAATAATGGAAAAAGTATTTTAATTTGCCAAGTTATACTCGATGTTAAAAATGATTTTATTTTCATAAATATTTTTGTATTGTTAAGGGGTCGGAGTGAGGTGGCGAAGATGTTGGTGGGTAACATATTAATGACCTGGCTACGTGTATTCACGTGTGACAACTTCTAAGCAAGTATGTCTTCATTAATTCATCTTCATAAAATTGAACAGCATGTCAACACTTGTAATCATTTTATATAGAGGGGAATGTAAAGTAATAATCTTTCCTTAGAATATAAGGAAATTTCTTTTTAGAACAATGTTAACCAGTAATATATTGTCGAGAACGATTAGCTTTTGCCTGTGCATCTATGAAATTGACTCTTTATGACGATTATTCTACTTCAAATTTCTCCAAGTTTCTCTCTTCAAGTTTCAAAACAGAAAGTCGGTCAAGTAAATTTTTGAAATTTTAAAGGTTACCGTTAAGGGTTATTAAATTTACCTTATCATAAAATGTCTTTACTTTGTTAATATATCTCCACCAAATACGCCGTAATTCTTCATCTATTTAATACATTCAATTTGTCATGATATCTGATTTGTTAAATAACTTAACAATTCAATAAATGTTTACTTTACTATATTCCACAATTCCCTCTTATCAATAAACCTGTTGCTTCGTTTTTGATAAATGAAAATAGTACACTGGTGAAGCTGTATATAATAAAATCGATATTTTCATAAAGGTATTGGTAACGTATTATAAGGTGTATAATTAAAGTCCTATAGTCCTATGTTTTTGTTTATAGTTGACTATTAATTAATATATGTTATCAGATACAGTAGATTATTCATACCTTTGATTAAATAGACAACAAACTGGCGCGAATACAGGTTTTAAACCTGATGGGTCGCAAAATTTCGACAAGGCATTTAATTTCTTTCACTATTAGTTTCACTCTAAAACAGTAAATTAATATCCAAATGTCACAAGTGTTTCCCATAATTATCAAATCAAGGGTGAGGGATCATGCCTTAACCGCACCAACTATCGATTCGTGAATAACAAAATTGTAATATGTTTTTTTTTCTCATATTTTTTTTCATGTATGTATCATGGATAAGTTTACAGTTGAAATTGAAAGTGAGTTAATACTAAATTATTAGACTCATAAATTAAAGCGGGCTTTCAAAAGGGATTCTACAAAAGTATCGTCATCACGTGTAGTGGCGATCGTTTTTGACTTAATTGTGTCTCAACGTACGTTTAATGCACACGTTTATTATGTGTAAAACTTGCTCTAGTTTTTTTTCAAAATCAATGGAAGCATGACTTTGCTGCTAGCTTCCGCACGTGACAAGAATTTAACAACCTAAATGACATACGTCATCATACATTATTTTACAACTCATTGGCAAATTTATAAGCTAGTCATCTTCCTGCTTTAGCAAACATCGAACAAGTAACTATATATAGACACCCAAGACAGGTATTATAGAAACTGGAAATTGTATAGGCTAACAGTGATTTCGCGTTTTCCTATGTGATTTAGACAAATGTTTCAAAATTATAATGGTGGGTTTTATTTCTTTTTTGTTAGGTTTCAAATCTAAAGAATCTAAAGAACATAACTGTTCAACATTGTTATAACTACTCTATATTGTTAATAAAGTTTTATTTTGAAAATAACCATAACAATTTGTTTGGAATGTTTACTGAAAAACATTGCATGATTTAGATTTCAAATTTACAGTTTTATCCTATAGTTAGATCGTTATAAACAAGAAATAAATAAATATGAGTATACCGCATAGTATTTGCAATTGTTGTTCATTCATAAGAACGCAGCCCAAGACACAATCCAACCAATTCACAGTAAACGAAGTTTTTGTTAACTATGTTAGCTATTCATAGCCAAGTCTTAGTTACATTACTTTAATTTACATATAGTTATGCACATCATATATAATATCATTATTGTATGATGTTATGCCTGAAAAGGACATTGATTGGAAAAAAATTAATTTATTCTATTCAGAATTTAATTAATGTGTATAATAGTTAATGTTAATTCATTAAAGTTGCATATTTCAATTTCAATTTTTGTTCCGATTCTCTTTTTTTTCCAATTAATGTATATGTTGTGCATTCATAAAAATAGCCATGACAGGGGGCATTTAAAGTCATCCCATTATTCTAATAATATATAAAATACGGAAAGGCATTCAAGTACTGATACTAAATTACAGGCAGGAAGTGGTCAGCATCAGAGACCGTTAACCAGGCTGAAAGATCACTTAAGCTCAAGGACTGAAAAGAACACACAAGCGCTATTTAACAGCTCATAAGAAAGACAAATGCAGGGAAGAAAAACCTCACAGTAGTTTGGCTTGATCTAGCTAACGCACATGGTTCCAATCCACACCAGCTATCGGGTGTTCTGAAGCCCCGCTGGAAGAGGTTGAAACATACCTTCATGAAACCCACTCCGATGCTAGTAGAAACAATGCATTAGGTGACTGTGAACGCATAGACCCAGCAGCACTTCCAGAGATTGAACTCGAACTACAGAGCCAACACTGGGAAAGTAAAAGAGGTCATCAGAAAAGCAGATTTAGTTTCTGCTCCTGGACCTAACGCCATCCCTTACAAAGTGTATAAGATGTGGCCCACTTCTACTGAAAGGTTATGGAGGCTTCTAAAGGTGGTTGGAGGAAAGGTGAAATACCAGATGCTGGAAGGAAGCAGAGGGAATTTTTACTCCCAACGAAAGGAACTCCAAGAATGTCACCTCATTACTCATGTTGAAGGGAAGATTTTTCTTTCCTATCCTTGCAAGAAGACTTACATCTTATCCTCACATCCAATCTAGTACAATCAACACCTCCATCCAGAAGGGAGGAGTGCCTGGGTTCTCAGGTTGTGTTAGAGAACACACACAACGCGCTATTTCACAGCTCATAAGAGAGGCAAAGGCAGGGAAGAAGAACCTCACAGTAGTTTGGCTTGATCTAGCTAACAGCATATGGTTCCATCCCACACACAGCTGATCTACACAGCCCTCCGACACTACCTATGTCCCAAAACAATGTGCAGAAAACATCATCACCACTACTTGGATGTATCAAACTCCGGGTCTTTGTTGGTGATCAGCTGACAAAGTGGCAGAAATTGACCGAAAGGTATTGTATACCGGGATGTTACAGTTTCCGTGGTACTCTTCAATATGGGAATTGATAATCTCCTCATCCAATGCTGCTCTAAGAGAGACTCGTGGACCAAAGACAGATTCAGGGATTTACTTGCCATCCAGTCGAGGTTTCATGGATGACCGCACTCTCACAACCAACCCCATGTACAGACGAGATGGATGTTAACAGGCCCTGACAGATTCGCCTTCATGGGCTAGAAAAAATCAATGCCCCCCCCCCCGCAACGTCCAGATCTCTCATTAATCAAGAATGGCAAAAACCACAGATAGGTTCATTCTCAGAGTACAGAATGAGGATATCCCATCTATCACTAAGAGTCCAATCAAGTGCCTAGGGAAGTGGTTTGATGCAAGCTTGCAATTATGGTGACAATGTCATGAAGCTAGAAAACAGGTGGAAGACGGGCTTAAGAAAAATTGAACAAAAGCAATCTCCCTGGGAAGTTCAAAGCCTGGTTATACCAGTATGCCTTACTTCCAAGGCTAATCTGCCTATGATGCTGTATGAGATACGAAGCTCAAAAAATTGAAGCCTTAGAGAGGTTACAAGCAGACACCTCCGCAAGTGTTAGGAATACCACCCATTTCTTCTCCGTGTGTAGGACTGTAATGGAAAGAGCAATCCAGCTGCAACTCCCATTTTCTTCCACTGGTAGAGGAATTCAAGACAGCGAAGACAAGATTGGTGCTCACCCTTCAGAGATTCCCCAGATGAGCATATCCGGGAAGCAGGGATTGTAACCCGTACAGTCAGAAAGTGGTCAGCATCAGAGACCGTTAACCAGGGCAGAAAGCTCACTTAAGCTCAAGGACATTGTGGGAATGACCGCTGTGGGACGACAGGGAATTGGTGCTACCAAGAACACCCCTGTGGAACCAGGCAGACAAGAAGGAGAAGACGTGCCATGATTCAGTCAGAAGTCAGGGGACAGAGGAGAGTGCAAGACAGGCTAGAGCAGTAGAGATGGGAGCACAGGGATGCATGGACTACATGGGAACACCAAGACAGGAAGCTGACTTGGGAAGACATATGGAAGTATGAACCATTACGGTTATCCTTTCTTATCAGGTCAGTTCACGGACCTCTTACCCTCCCAGCAGTAATCTCCACCGGTGGGGGAATTACAACGGATCCAGCATGTGACCTGTGCGATCGTCCTGGCACTCTGGAGCATTTCTTTCTTCCTGTTTCACTGCACTAACACAAGGAAGGTACAGATGGCGTCATGACAACGTTCTTAGAGAGGTGGCTGCACTGGTTTGAAGGTGAAAGGAAAAAGGAACGCAGGAGTAACCCCAAGCTTTGTCACATCAACTTTGTTGAAACCGGGTGAAACTGCCAAGACACAGTCGCCACACCACCATCAAATTCTAGATGGCGCAACAGGTTGGAACATGGAGGTGGATCTGGTAAGAAGCTTGTTTTCCCAAGTATTGTCCAGACCAACTTAAGACCAGATATTTATACTGTGTCTGAGAAAGGAAAAGAAAACTCATCATGATCGAGTTAACAGTACCTTGGGAGACAAGATGTGAAGAGGCCTACGAGAGGAAAAAAAGCAAAGTATACAGAGCTACTCAACCAATGTAGACAGAGAGGCTGGCATACATGGCTGTTTTCTATTGAAGTAGGTGTGCGAGGGTTCTGTTTGCAATCTTTGTGCCGACTGATGACAGCGGATAGGAACTACTGGGAGGGATAAGACGTAGGACTATCCAGAGACTGAGCCAAGCTGCAGAGCGCGCGTTAGCTGGCTGTGGCTGAGACGAAAGGAGAAGAGCTGGAAGCAATCGACCTCCACACCGTAAGACGGTGGGCCACTCGCCAGCAGATATTCAGTGGATAAGGCCGAAATATCAAATGACGGCGAGGCACCATGCTGATGGTGGAGGTCGCGATCAGCATCTAGAAGCACCATCAGACAGGAAGATATCAGAAGATCTACATTAGGTGCGTTCCAGATTGTATCTTTACTCATCTAACAACTGGACAAACAGTGACCTCTAGGAAAGACTAGATGACAACCGAGAGACAGATTGGTGACACTGGGAAGACAGATGACCACCAGGAATAGACTAGAACAGGGCACTAGGGTTAGCAAGCCCGAACTGCATTCTTCGTGAGAGAGCAACCCACAAGCACAGCTACATACTCCAACAATGAAAGACACCCCCAGAGTCTAACCGAGAGGGGCGGGAGGATGATAAGACTCACTTGGACAGATTTATGGAATCGACGCGCCCGCACAATCGACTATGAAAACAGCAAACAACAGTTACATGCAAATGCGGAAAGGTCTGCAAGAACCTACGAGGTCTACGAATCCACCAAAGGCAAGACTGGTTGTCAACGTGTGAGGACAACGAGAACAGCGCTTAGTCCGTTTGACTAGTGTGGAGACGCAGGGAGTAGCAATCGGATTCAACCCACAGTATTTGAGGAACTCTCGCGTTTCGAGAAAACACACGATGCCTCTCATGACCCAGAGGTGGAAGAAGAAGACCCTCTCCTACGAACTACTTAAGATTCCGGGACATTGCAGCCAAGAAGCAGAGCAGGTCGCTGTTCTGGCATACGACCACGTTCTAGACCCTACCACTAATCAAAAGGAAACAAGGATTCAAGTGGCCAGAGGCATCAGACAAGACAATATGAAACTCCTAACGGTGACCTGGATACTATCCTTGAGACATCCATGGCCCAAGACAGTTGGACCGGAAGCCTACACATTCTCTTTACCTTAGTCTACTCTTAGCAAATAAAAGTTTGGAGTGGAGGAAGCAAAAGGTAACCAAGGAGCCCCAAAATCTACACACGGCAGTTACGGTATTGAGAACCTTCGAAGGGAACTCTCGTCAGCTGAAGCAAAGATACAAGAAGAGCATCATCATAAAGAGCGACTCGGGTTAGTCTCAGCTGAGAGACACAAGAAACGAGCAGAGCTGAAATCCCTGCGGAAAAGTCCGAAAAACCACGAGGAAGAAAGGTCCCGGGAGAGAAGCCAAGAAAAGAATAGGCGTTTAACAGCCAATCCCTACAAGTTTGCAAGAACTCTACTGGACAAAAAGAGCGATCGGGGTGTGCTTTGAAGCCCCGCTGGAAGAGGTTGAAACTACATACTTCATTGAAACCCAGCTCCGATGCTAAGTAGAAACAATGCATTAGGTGACTGTGAACGCATAGACCCAGCAGCACGTCAGAGAGATTGAATCGTAACTAGCAGCAGCCAACACTGGGAGAAGGTAAAAGAGGTCATCAGAAAAGCAAGATCCTGGTTCTGCTCCTGGACACATGAACGCCATCCAATTACAAAGTGGTAATAAGATGTGCACCACTTCTACTTGCAAAGGTTATGTGAGGTTCTAAAGGTGGTTTTGGAAGGAAAGGTGAAATATACCAGATCTGGAAGGAAGCAAGAGGACATTTTTACTCCCAAGGACATAACTCCAAGAATGTCAACCCAGTCCGGGCCATCTCATTACTCAATGTTGAAGGGAAGATTTTCTTTGCTATCCTTGCAAGAAGACTTGCATCTTACCTCACATCCAACAAGTACATCAACATCTCCATCCAGAAGGGAGGAGTGCCTGGGTTCTCAGGTTGTGTAGAACACACAAGCGCTATTTCACAGGCAGGGCAAAGGCAGGGAGAAGAACCTCACAGTAGTTTGGCTTGATCTAGCTAACGCATATGGTTCCATCCCACATCAGCTGATCTAAACAGCCCTCCGACACTACCATGTCCCAAACCATGTGCAGAAAATCATCACCAGCTACTTGGATGGTATCAAACTCCAGTTCCCTGTTGGTGACCAGCTGACAAAGTGGCAGAAGTTGGAGAAAGGTATTGTAACCGGATGTACAGTTTCCGTGGTACTCTTCATTATGGGAATGAATCTCCTCATCAATGCTGCTCTAAGAGAGACTCGTGGACCAAAGACAGGTTCAGGGATTTACTTGCCATCCAGTCGAGGTTTCATGGATGACCTCACTCTCACCACTACCACCCATGTACAGGCGAGATGGATGTTAACACCCTGTTGTCACAAAGTGAAAGTTCGTTTGTAAAATCTTGCATTATATTTTCACGCCGAACCTCATTTTTACTCTATATTCATTGATGTGAGATTGCATCATCTTTTGTTTAATTTAGAGTTTTCGGGTGAAATTATTATTTTGAGTATTTTTATGGTTTGCATAAATTTCCATGTCTCAATTTAAACATCTTGCCGTTTATTTCACAAAAATCCTTTCAGTAATAAGAAAGTTACATTTTTGTTTTATGAACCAGATATATGTTTTATGTCTGTATTTGAAGGACGGGCCTTTATTTTACATAACTATTTTTTCCCGCCGTCCCAGCTTTATTTCGTGCAAATCGATTTTTCATGTTTTGCACGATCTGTTTTCCCGCTCAGTACTCAGTAGTTTTGCTATATAAATGACTTAATTTTAAGTGATATATTGCAATGCACTGGACGTTATACAGGTCACTATGACGGTGACAGACAAATTATATTTGTCATAAAATTACAGCTTGTACAAGGTAAATTTAATTTTCTAGTGATTTTGTTTCATAAATTTTTGCTATTTCGTAAATACTATTTTCTATTAGAATTATAGTTTATTTGATTCTAGTTTAGTTATTTGGCAGTAATTTATTGTTTTCTAAATTTTCTAAATTTTTGCAGATTAAATTTTAAAAGCTCTTTTTATTCTAGTGTTTCGCTATTGCAAATTTATACCGAGACATGTTAATTGATGAATGTTAATTGAAGTTTTAATTATATTGTAATTGTAAAGGAGCCATGAATATTTTATATATATATATATATATATATATATAATATATATATATATATTCATAAATAATTTATTATGGTTCTACCGTATTTGTGTAACTTTATGTAAAATGCTGCAGTATCGTAATGATTTGTTTCAATCAATTTAATTTACGTTATCATCTTACTTCATTTCATTTATCATCAGTGTTTGTTATAAGTAAATACAACGTATCAAAACTAACGTATCTCTAGAGAAGGATCTTCATGTGGCATTATTTTGGAAGACGTTTATTTATTGGTGGTTATTATGTGGCGTATATTTGAATATATTTGCAACGCAGTATTATGCGGATGTGATTGAATTTTTGTTCCACGGAATGTATGGTGTACTATAGTGGACATTTTGTTTATTCAAAGAAGCACGTTATTTTATTGGAAACCGACAAAGGTCGAGTCTTTTCCAAGGGACTTTATTATACCCTTATGTTTGATTATCATGGAACTTACCATGTTTTATACTTTGTAGCTTCTTATTTGAGGACACACCCGAAGATGACACGGGTCCTCCACACGTATGTCCATGGCTAAAGGGTGACGCATGCCCTTGTTCAGGATCCTATCAACTGTGACAACACTGTAGGAAGTACAGTTACGCTTGATAAGATTTTATACAAGACGCCCGCCATTGTGACGAATTTTGTTCAACAACGCCACCACTTTATTGAAACATCATGACAGAAACTTTACGGGAGAAATAGACTGAGATACGTTGATAGTGTTTGTTTGCGCAGTGACTTTTCATATATAATCATTTTTCATTTATAAATATTCATTTCTGTAAATAAATTTGTATATATTTTCTGTTCTGAGTTGTTGGTTGTTTTAGATAGCAATTGTGGTCGGCCTGGTATCCCATCGTAGTCCCTATTGTGACACCTGACAGATGTCGCTTCATGGGCTAGAATGAAATTCAAGGCCGCAAAGTCCAGATCTCTCATTATCAAGAATGGCAAAACCACAGATAGGTTCATTCTCAGAGTACAGAATGAGGATATCCCATCTATCACTAAGAGTCCAATCAAGTGCCTAGGGAAGTGGTTTGATGCAAGCTTGCAAGATGGTGACAATGTCAAGAAGCTAGAAAACCAGGTGGAAGACGGGCTAAAGAAAATTGACAAAAGCAATCTCCCTGGGAAGTTCAAAGCCTGGTTATACCAGCATGTCTTACTTCCAAGGCTAATCTGGCCTATGATGCTGTATGAGATACGAAGCTCAAAAATTGAAGCCTTAGAGAGGGTTACAAGCAGACACCTCCGCAAGTGGTTAGGAATACCACCCAGTTTCTCCGGTGTAGGACTGTATGGAAAGATCAATCAGCTTCAACTCCCATTTTCTTCACTGGTAGAGGAATTCAAAACAGCGAAGACAAGATTGGTGCTCACCCTCAGAGATTCCCCAGATGAGCAAATCCGGGAAGCAGGGATTGTAACCCGTACATGCAGGAAGTGGTCAGCATCAGAGACCGTTAACCAGGCTGAAAGCTCACTTAAGCTCAAGGACATTGTGGGAATGACCGCTGTGGGACGACAGGGAATTGGTGCTACCAAGACACCCCTGTGGAACCAGGCAGACAAGAAGGAGAGACGTGCCATGATTCAGTCAGAAGTCAGGGGGCAGAGGAGAGTGCAAGACAGGCTAGAGGCAGTAGAGATGGGAGCACAGGGAGCATGGACTACATGGAACACCATAGACAGGAAGCTGACTTGAGAAGACATATGGAAGTATGAACCATTACGGTTATCCTTTCATATCAGGTCAGTTCACGACCTCTTACCCTCCCCAGCTAATCTCCACCGGTGGGGACTTACAACGGATCCAGCATGTGACCAGTGCGATTGTCCTGACACTCTGGAGCATTTCCTTTCTTCCTGTTCCACTGCACTAACACAAGGAAGGTACAGATGGCGTCATGACAACGTTCTTAGGGAGGTGGCTGACTGGCTTGAAGGTGAAAGGAAAAAGGAACGCAGGAGTAACCCCAAGCTTTGTCATATCAACTTTGTGAAACCGGGTGAAACTGCCAAAACACAGTCGCCACACCAACCATCAATTCTAGATGGCGCAACAGGTTGGAACACGGAGGTGGATCTTGGTAAGAAGCTTGTTTTCCCAAGTAATGTCCAGACCAACTTAAGACCAGATATTATACTGTGGTCTGAGAAAGGAAAGAAACTCATCATGATCGAGTTAACAGTACCTTGGGAGACAAGATGTGAAGAGGCCTACGAGAGGAAAAAAGCAAAGTATACAGAGCTACTCAACCAATGTAGACAGAGAGGCTGGCATACATGGCTGTTTTCTATTGAAGTAGGTGTGCGAGGGTTCTGTTTGCAATCTTTGTGCCGACTGATGACAGCGATAGGAACTACTGGGAGGGATAGACGTAGGACTATCCAGAGACTGAGCCAAGCTGCAGAGGGCTCGTCTAGCTGGCTGTGGCTGAGACGAAAGGAGAAGAGCTGGAAGCAATCGACCTCCACACCGTAAGACGGTGGGCCCACTCGCCAGCAGATATACATGGATAAGGGCCGAAATATCAATGACGGCGAGCACCATGCTGATGATGGAGGTCGATCAGCAATCTAGAAGCACCACAGACAGGAGATCTACAGAAGAACTACATTAGGTGCGTTCCAGATTGTATCTTACTCACATGTTGAAACAAATTTCTGATATTGAGATTTAACACGACTGTTGTAAATCTTTAAGTTAATGTTCATTCTAAGAGGGTTAGATGGGTTTTAGCCAGTGTGATGTCTTTTAAACATTAACAGTAGAAGTCTGTCACTTTAGTTATAGCAAGTGACTACCTATGGTAGCGGAAAAACATAAATATACATTATTCTGCAGTGTAATATCATAGTTCATTACACAAGTATCACATATCCTTCCGTAATCAAGATGCATTTGCAAGTTGTTATTAGCTCCCGGGTCACTTTATTAATATGAATAAATGTTTATATATTTCAACGTTGAAAATTGATAAAAATCCATTACAAAAAATGACACATGGGTATTATTATAATAGTTACCTTATAGAATGATGCACAGTTTTAACCAAAAGTTAAATCACAACAATCGATAAGGTTATCTATTGTCTATGTTCCTTCATTAGAAGTCAGAAAGTTGCCGTTTGAAGTGTATAATACTAGACATCACATACCATGAAAGCAAATATTTCGTCTAATAGCTCCACTGGGGAAAAGGTATTTGTGAAATGATGACATCACGGTTATTATTTATAAAATGATTTAGCTGCAGTAAAAAAGCAGTGATGCCCTATTGATGGAAAGTTAGATAGTTAGATAAAAACAACTACAAGATTTCCGAGAACAAAAGTTTAATAGATCTAATTATTATTCTTTCTTTCATTAAAGAATTGACACAATTTTATACATTACTTTTAAATATATAAACATTCTAATGCTCAATCAAAATCTAAATATTGACAAAGAGAGATAAATAGATTTATCTAACAAAAGGCATGTGGACATATTGACCATCTACTACGCTTTTTATAGCATACATATATGTACAGAAACACACAGGCCCATGTCTTCATAATCAATATATAAATGACATAAACTGGACAGCAAAACCAACAGCCTAACAACATAGCAAAGCTGAACATATTGTATGGATTGTGTGTTAGTGATTTAACACATTAAGTGTTTAGATATTATCATACATTGACATGGAAAGTAAATGTATGTAGAGGCTGACTGTTGAATATGATATATTTGATCATATTACTGTTAAACATTCTCTCCACATGTAGCATTTCAAATCATTGTGCAACATAACAACAAAGCACAAACTATTTTTTGAATTGTCAGATATAATAAACTATAATTTTGCCAGAAAAGCATCCAACAACTAAACAATTTCTTTTGTCATCGAACAATAATGATACTGGTTTTAGTAGACCGGACTCTTTGGAAACTAATTCTCCAAGGCATTTTCTTTCGCTATCAAACATCATGATGCTGTCTGAGTTAAACCCAGAAATAAACACAGTCCCATCATTTGATACACATACACCACGTGTTTCAGCAAGCCTTTTATCTATCAGTTCTCCTTTCACCGTTCCATCTCTTGTCAAACAGACAGCACCATCACTGTTGTCTGTTACAAAAACATTCCCTTCACTGACAACCATTTGATGCGGAGTTGACTTAAACATAGGTTTGATATTGACATCAGAAATGACATATTTTAATAATGTACCGGTCATACTGTACACATTTACACCATTTACATCAGATACCCATAACTCTCCAGCACAATATGTCATTCCCAAGTAACGTCCACCTGTAACAGATATATCTCTCACCTTAGATAATGAGCTTCCTACTGATATAAAACAAACTTTGTTGTGGTACAGTTTCACAGCGACCTCAGTATTACCAGTACAACAGATACCTGAAGGATATGATTCTAGATCAAAATAATCTTTAATGTTATAATTTACACCAAGCCTCTTTATCCTCATATTATTGTTATCGGCCAATATGATTGTACCGTCTTGAAGCTGACATACATCACAGATGTAGGGACCGATCTTGTCGTTTTTCATGCGGATACTTTCCTCCTTCTGTGAACGTACTTTATACGTCCTTGATGTCGGCAGTCTTTTGCTTTCTCGTATCTTTTGTACAGACCCTAAACATGTTGATGAACTGACTAAGGACTTTAATTCTGTATTTTCCTTTAAATGCAATGATTGAATTCCCTTAGCTTCATTTTGTTCAAGTACTTTTACTGCATCGTTTAAGGTTTGCTGTGTTAGTTTTGTCTGAACAAATTGTTGTATTTTATCCAGACTGTCCATGCCTTGTAGCTTGCTTCTTACCTGCTCAACCTCTTCTTTAGCTTTACTTAACTTAGACATATTTGTCTCCAGTTCTTCTTTGACCAAAATATATTTTGCATCAAGGCCTTCCAAAGCTTCACGCTCCAACTTGTGGATATGTTCTACCAAACCGCGCGCAAGTGCCTCTATTTGCGTAATGACTTCATTTCTATGTTCCTCTATGCTTTTCAGGTTCGTTTTCGTTTTCTGATCAGTATTTTCTAAACGTTCTTTGGTGTTCATAATGTCAGCCTTTAAACGTTCTGTTTCTCTTTTCTGATCAGTAGAAACTGATAAGTCGTCTAAACCTGTCACTCCCTTACAGGACCTGGTAACAAGAAATTTTACTTCTTAGATAAAGTAATTAAGTACATTTCAGTATCTACCCTTTAGTATTCTCATTTTTACTATTTTTAGGATGATTTTACTTCACGTTTTAACTAGAGATATTTATAGAGGGGATCTTGTTGTTTTCATCTGTATGATAGGATAGCTGTTATAAATTGTATACAATAATTTGGCTACTGTCTTAGCGTGAAAGGTTTTTACAATCATTATGTCTTATCACTAGGATATATAGAGGTATCTGCTACACCTAACGTAAAATGCATGACTAAAATTTGGTAATTATTTATGGTAGTTGAAATGGGGTTGTTTTTTTAACCTCAGAAATTTGTAATTTACTTGTTTTATCTGATTGTAAGTGTAAGATGATTGTGTCAATAGCTTTCAAGTTGCCAATTATAAAAATACTGATTAACAGCACATATTATCCCCCCCCCCGAAATTTTCCGATGTCCGTCGTTTCGATGTCACCTTTTTCCCAAATTTCACATGGTTTTAATATACCATTGCAATTATAACAAAATATAGATTTATTCTCAAATTCATTACAAATCATTGTAGTAGTTGTAAAAACAGTTTTAAAAGTGAAATTAATTTAAAACAAGCAAATTTGTTGAATTTATATCCCCCGCCGAGTACTGGTTATTATTAACACAACAACTAAATACATAAGGCTTTATTTATATATTAATCATGGCATCAACAGTAATATTCTTTGAACTTGATAAATATTCAGGGCAATAACAGAGCCATACTTTGTGTTAAATAGTAAAATCTGGAAATGCCAATGAGATGTATGCATACTACATAACTAATCAAGGGCCATAAATCTGAGTTATAAGTATCTGACTGGAACAAGGCGACTATATGCACATCTCCTCTTAGTATCCCAGCCAGTAGTAGCAGAGAAGTAGCGGGGAAACAAATATTTTTCTATATGGATACTGCATAACTAATCAAGGGCCATAACTCTGACTTAAAGTGTCTGACCGAAACAAGCCGACGATATGCACATCTCCTCCTGGTATTGAAGGTTCCCATAAAGTTTCGTTGAATTCCAGCCAGTAGTTGCAGAATAGTAGCGCGGAAACGATTTTTACTCCATATGCATACTGCATAACTAATCAAGGGCCATAACTCTGAGTTAAAGTGTCTGACCGGAACAAGCCGACGATATGCGCATCTCCTTTTGGTATTGAAGGTTCCCATAAAGTTTCGTTGAATTCCAGCCAGTAGTTGCAGAGAAGTAGTGCGGAAATGATTTTTACTCTATATGCATACTGCATAACTAATCAAGGGCCATAACTCTGAGTTAAAGTGTCTGACCGGAACAAGCCGACGATATGCGCATCTCCTCTTGATATTGATGATTCCCATAAAGTTTCGTTGAATTCCAGCCAGTAGTTGCAGAGAAGTAGTGCGGAAATGATTTTTACTCTATATGCATACTACATAACTCATCAAGGGCCATAACTCTGAGTTAAAGGGTCTGACCGGAACAAGCCGACGATATGCGCATCTCCTCTTGATATTGATGATTCCCATAAAGTTTCGTTGAATTCCAGCCAGTAGTTGCAGAGAACTACTCCGGAAACGATTTTTATTCCATATGCATACTGCATAACTAATCAAGGGCCATAACTCTGAGTTAAAGTGTCTGACTGTAACAAGCCGACGATATGCGCATCTCCTCTTGGTATTGATGATTCCCATAAAGTTTCGTTGAATTCCAGCCAGTAGTTGCAGAGAACTACTCCGGAAACGATTTTTACTCTATATGCATACTACATAACTAATCAAGGGCCATAACTCAGAGTTAAAGGGTCGGACCGGAACAAGCCGACGATATGCGCATCTCCTCTTGATATTGATGATTCCCATAAAGTTTCGTTGAATTTTAGCCAGTAGTTGCAGAGAACTACTCCGGAAACGAAATTCGGACGGACGGATGGACGGACGGACGGAAGGACGGACGGACAACGCCAAAACTATATCCCCTCCCGATTCCATCGGCGGGGGATAATAAATACAAACCTATGGTCTGTAGCAATACACTTTAAACAATAAACCATGTCATGCTCTTCACAGTACATCTCTATGTTACGATCTCGGTGATATAAACATTTTGCTGTCACGGTCACATGTGACCCTTGTTTTGCTTCATTCTTGTCCACAAGCTTATGAGAACGGCTCAACCTCTGTCTTCCATGGTGTAGACTGCATCCTGTACACAAAAAATCCTGACATTCAGGACAATATTTCACAGCTGGTTCTCGAATATCATCCTCAAAACAAGGGGTACAAACAATGTCATTGTCAGTTATAGCCGTACGACCGTCTACTTCAGCCATCGTACCAACTCAGTCTGTTATAAAATAACATGTATACGTTTCAATAACCTTAAACTTTACGTTATAGCACGTGCAATCATTAAGTGTATTTTAAACGCGAATTATTGATATTGAAAGATATTATTAATATAAAGGTGTTAATTTGTTCTTGGTATTTTATTGCATATTTCGCATTTAATGACAAAGAAAAAACATAGTTAATTATACACTTAATTATAGTATATTAAATAAACAGTGTAAGTTTATATAGATTTATGTTGTAAAACATTGTTTAATATATGTTATATCTGCGAGCTCAGTCTGTAATAAAAAATAACATTTACGTTTCATGACAAAGAAAAAACATAGTTAATTATACACTTATAGTATATTAAATAAACAGTGTAAGTTTATATAGATTTATGTTGTAAATTATTGATAAATATATATGTTATATCTGCGAGCTCAGTCTGTAATAAAATAACATTTACGTTTCATGACAAAGAAAAAACATAGATCTATATTGTAAAACATTGTTTAAAATGTGTTATAAAATGGAATTAAGTTCATTTTTTGCTGTCAAGTTGGGTTGACTTAATTATATCTTTCAAAATTGGTGATTGAACAATAATTAATAAGAAAAGGTATTTATGATACAAAATAAATACTAAACTATGAAATAATGCTCTTTAGAACATAACTTATATATTCAGGACTACATTATAACAATTTGCTATGCTTTCGTTGATTACTGGTGTTTTTGAACACATTTGTGCAATGACCTAAGTTATTTTGATTTTTACCTGTTAAGTCACCATTTATGCTTAATATGTCGTATTTTGCAATCATCAGCGATTCAATTTTGTTTTCATCTGTGACACTTCAATGTAAATTTTGATGATAAGGTGATGTCTATATATCTGTTTGTCTGTCTGTCTGTCATTGTTTATCTAATTTAATCTAATCTAATCTATCCTATCATACCCTACTGTCAGTGGGTGTCCTGAACGCTTAAACTCCTGACATTCAGCACAATACTTGACAACACGTTCATATAGTAAATTTAAACCTGATCCGAAAATCACTTAAATAAAGAAATCATATAACAAAATCCCTTCTTAGAAATCGATCAAATATTGTTAATACACCTGAAACAGCATGATCATGGCATCAACATACTATTATCATATAACTCGATGCCCAAGGGCAATATGTCGAGTCCGCTGTCACATCTGACCTTGAGGTATGACCTTGAGCTTTGACCTAGTCAAACGGTTCTTGCGCGAGACTATTTTTTTGCATTTAACCTTAAAGTAAGACCTTGACCTTTGCAAACACGCTTACATTTGTGCCAGGTAATTTGAAATACCTCCAGCTAGTGATAGAGCTATGTTGTGGACAAGCTGTTTGACCTTAAAGAATGACCCTGACCTTTGACCTAGTCACACGGTTCTTGCGTACGACACGCCGTTTCATGATGTTAAACATTTGTTCTAAGTTATTTGAAATTCTGCCTACTAATGACAGAGTTACGTTCCGGACAAACATATCCGGACGGATGGACTCATGTACATACACCGAACCGCCATTGTGACAACTATGTCGAGCTCTCCGAAAACGGGCTCGACAAAAACCAATTGTTAATATGTTTAAATGCCTAGTTTAACGTCATTGATAGTAGGGGTTACCGTGTCGCAGATATATCTATACAGGTATTTGCGCAAGAAAAACAAGGTACCATAAAAGTACAAAGAAATAAGAAAAAAACATGAAATTTTAAAAAAAGAAAGATTGACAAAAATTTTTGTTGATCCATTCGCTAAAAGTAACTCTGTGATGTGTGGATAATAAATTGATAATCATTGAAAATACTTTATTTGAAAATTATATTAAAACAATAGATGGTTTAACGTATTATGTTTGTTCTCTCATCTAATTGGCTCTGTATTGGTATTTTATAAAAATAATTTCAGTATTATGTACTTCGTGTTTGTATTGAGAAAAATAAAAATTTGATTGATTTCATTGGATACAATATAATTAATATGAGCAAATAGTTGGCTCATGGCAAAAGGTCGGTAGCATGTAAAGATAAAGATTTAAGCTACCAAAGGTGTGACTCTAATTTATTGATTTTATGTCTTAGGGTTTTACTTTATAATTCGTTTCTTTTTTACTTTTGTTTGTTACTTTTTTAACAATCTTATTTCGGTCAAATCTTTTATATGATAATAAAATTGAGCCTTGATTTTAAACTAAATGTGTCTGTATTTCTTACCATCCTTTACTGGTTTTAGATTATCATCATTGTTTAATAGGTTTACTTAATTAATATTGTACCTTATGTCTTATATATATATATATATATATATATATATATATATATATATATATATATATATATATATATATATATATATATATATTATATATATATATATATATATATAAGATTATGTTTTATCAGATTTATGTAAAGCACTCTTGAAGATTTATTATTTATGAAAAGAGTGCTATAGAAATGTGGTATATAATAATAATAATAATAATAATATCATTTTAAAAGTAAATCTTTGATCAGTATATACACGATTGACGTCACGAGGCTTTTCTATGACATAAAGTTAAGATGATATTTTTAAAGAAAAAAACTTCATGAGTGTATGCTTGTTTAACTTTTAATTGGAATATGTCATATGATTTAAATAAAGTGTGAAGAAGGATGTTAAAGTATAAGAATTCGATTTATGGAAAGGTGTATGTCTATAACCGTAAAATTCCTTATTGTTCTTGTGAATGTTTATGATCAATAGTACATTATGAATTGTGTACATTCAATACAATAAATTGAATAACATTTTTAACTAATTTTTGTAATGTTTAATATAAGAAAGGAATTGAAGAATAGACATGGAAAATAAAAAAAGAAGCCGGTCATATTGAATATAGTATCAATACTCGAAAAAGTATTTCACTTTGCCAAGTTATCCTCTATGTTTAAAATGAAATATATTTGAATTGTAAAGTGTTCGGGGTGGGGTGGGGGAGGTTGTTGGTGGGTTAATTGGTAAAGACCTGGCTATGTGTGTTCACATATGACAAATTCTAAGCAAGTATGTTTCCTCATTAAATTGCACAGCATGTCAATACTTGTAATTATTTTATAGAACAATTAGCTTTTGCCTGCTCATCCGGCTCTTTATGACGACTTTTCTACACAAGTTTCAAAACAGAAAGTGGGTCAAGTAAATTTCTGAAATTTAAAAGGTTACCGTTAAGGGTTATAAAATATAGATATGTAATTTACCTTATCCTACAATGTCTTTACTTTGTTATAATACCTCCACCAAATACGCCGTAATTCTTCATCTACATGTATTTAATCCAGTCAATTTGTCATGCTTTCTGGTTGTATTAAATAACCACAGGAACCTGAAATTATATCCAAAACAAAAAAATAACGATTAAAAAAAAATTCCCATATATATACTATAAAAAAACACGTGTTTTTTTTATAGTATATATATGGGATTTTTTAATCGTTATTTTTTTGTTTTGGATATAATTTCAGGTTCCTGTGAAATAACTTAACAATTCAATACGGGTGACCTTCAATACGTGTTATCTTTACTATACGCCCACTATACGTCCCACAATTCTCTCCTGATAAATGAAAATTTTACACTGGTGTAGCTGTGTATAATCCAATAGATATTTTCATAAAGATCTCGCGAATGTATTATATAACTAAACTTCTATGCTTTCTTATTAATAATTCGTTTTAACTTAAACATTAAATGATATTTATAGACTGAAACAATACGTCTGATCAAATAAACAACAAACAGGCGCAAATACAGGATTCTTACCACAGGGGTTGCAGAATTAGGACAAGGCATGACATTTAATTTTTATGACTAGTCTTTTCACTCTATAACACGTACATTCATGTTCTAATTGATTTGATTGAAGTTAAAGCTTAATGAGGGTCCATCCGCCCTTTCCGGCACAAAATGCAGCTTGCGCTGTCGAGTACGGGCCCCAGACATGTCACCAGTCACGTCCTTAAAGAGTTTATTTTGAAGCACAAAGTGGTGATAATTTACCTCCATGCAATTTCCACGGAGTATTAGCCAAAGATATGAATTTGAGCCACAAGTAGGTCACTGTACGGCGGTCAATGAGAACCTAAATGTACAGTAACCTGTGACAATAGGAAAGGTTAGTCCTGAAAAAGCACTAGGCCAGCCTTTCAAGCCGTCTAACCGTGCTAGGGGCTCACGCACCCTAGCACATCGTCCTCGTCGACCCAAGCGCCTACTTTGTAGGGCCACTCCCCTCGGCATTAGTCAGGACACCGGCAGCTGGTCCGCAGTTGTTGACTAAGTAGCGGTTCCGTCTTTAACGCCCACGGAGGCTTCAGTTATAGTTAGCCACCAGACAAGCTGTAAATCTTCTGCCGATGCCCTGTGCCTTCTCTACGACGTGCACGCTCCGAGGGGAAGTGAGAAGAAAATCCATGTCCAAATCTCACAGGCGTTTAAATACTTGTCAAAACCCGGGGGAGGGGTCATGTCTATCCCGCACCCACCATCTAAATCTGCGAATAACAAAATTGTTTCATTTTTTTGAAATTGTTTTCTTTTGTTAAATACATGTATGTATCATGGATACGTTAACAGTTGAATCTTAAAGTGATTTTAATTTTTAGATTACTAGATTGTTTTATAGCGGGCTTTCAAAGAAGGGGTCCGAGAGATTTTGACAGAATTATCATTAAGTGCTGGCGATTATTTTAGACTGAATTGTGTTTCAACGTACGTTTAATGCACATGTGTATAGTGAGTACAACTTCCTCTAGATCAAAATTATATGTGTCCTTTTCCAAATCAATGGAGGCATGGCTTTGTTACAACCTGAATTGTAATAAACCCGGAATTGAAATAAAATTATTACAAAACTGGTTAGGATGCAAAAATATTATAACATTTAGGTTGTTCATTTAAGGGTAGAAAACGCCCAATAACGTCTTGATTGGAGGTTTGATTGGGTCCAAAGTTATATTTCCTCTTCATTTCGTTTTCTTGTGCGTTAGTTTAGTTTTTACGCCGATTAGAGGCACATTATGCCTCAGAAACGAATAAATCTTTACTTCATTAGAAAAGGCAATCATGAATTTTATAACGTTTAAATCATGGTTTAGAGTATGTTAAATTAATGCAAAAAGACATTTCCGGGGCATTTTGTTTTGTATCAATGGTCGGACCACCTTACTGTCTTTCCCGGATTACTAAACAGTACTAACTTCTCCGAATGTGACTGACCACTATGACATTAGACTCGAAGCCCGGTATCAATTGTCACAAAGAATTTTCGCTCCTGCCGAACCTGAGGTTCGAACCAGGGACCCCTGGATGCAGTGATTATGTCAGTGGTGTACGAGAACGATAAATAACTCTCATCCAAAATTCATTTATTATTGGCGTTTACTATTTTTTAACTTGGAATGTTAACTTAAAAACATTGCACGATTTGGATTTCAAACAGTCATATCCCATTGTTAGATCGTCTATCACAAGTGTTCAGAAATTAGATTTAAAACATTCTGAATACAACTGAAGAACGCTTTTATGCTGCAATGTCATCTACATGATTCTTAAAGAGCACTATTAATTTCTAGTATTTCTTAAAATGTTCAACTTATAAAAACTGGAAATGTCTGAACGGTTTGTACATACCGTATGGTGTTTAGCGAGAATTATTTATGAAAACCTTTAATTACTTTACCATTTATTTGCACAGAGTATGTTATGTATCAACAAGAAATATAATTATGTCAGGTAAAGGACCATATGCACGGCCGTGCAGTACCGTGCAGTATCGTTTTTACGGAGTAAAGGATTGGGTTTTTATGTATGGGTGATTAAACAACAAACGGCATCATTATGTTTCATTTTCTATTAGATCTATTATATTGTTCATGAAATCATACAGAAACATAACATACTTATACAGTAATAAAAAATATACAGAAATTATCATACATTACAAAGTAACATATTGCCATTTAAGTAAAAGACGTTATATGTATTGAATTACATACTAATATTTACATGGCTTGTGATTTTTTGTCACTTGACTGCACAAAGAAACAAGAGCTGTCCGTAAGACAGCGCGCTCGACTTTTTTATTGCTTGCCAATAAAAAAAGTTTTTGCAGTAAAAGGCAATACAAGAATCTCTGTATTTTTAAAGTGAACAATGGCCATGAGCATTAAGATATTTAGTGAAGAATTATTTTACTGAATTGTGTGATACCCTTGAACACTGCAGCAAAGTTTGAAATGTTTAAGTCAAAAGAGGGCTGGTAAGAAAGAAAAAAAAAACTGAGATTTTAATTTCAAGTACAAAAAGAGAAAAATAACTAGTTGTTTGATACCCTTGAATATTACAGCAATGTTTATATGACATAATTTATGGTAAAGTGAACAAGTGGATAGGAATGAATTTTTTTAGATTTTTTAAGTTTTTTAGTGCTTGCCTATAATACAAAACATTGACAGTTAAGGGCCATAATTCAAATAAAATCTTTGACAGAATTACCTTCTCCTGGACATGTTTGGGAATCATGATTGTAAACAAGTATTCCAACTTTCAAATTAATATCTCAAACAGTTCAGTCAAAAAGTGGACTGGTACTAAAAACTTAACCAAGATTCTAAGTCGATAAAAGGCCTTAATTTTTAAAACAAATCCTTGACAGAGTTACCTTCTCTTGCGTACAGATGGGGGTAATGATGTGAAATAGCATTAAAAGTTTCAAAGCAATATCTCAAAGGGTTAAGGCAATAAGTGGATTTTACCCATATTCAATGTATTTCTAAGTCAAAAAGGGGCATAATTCTGTCAAAAACCTTGACAGAGTTATGTCCTCTTGTCTGTTGATGAAGGTCGTGATGGTAAACAAGTATGGTCAGTTTCAAAGCAATACCTCCAATGGTTTTGAAATAAAGTGAGGTGGTACAAAAAACTTAACCAAGCTCAATACACTTTCTAAGTCAAAAAAGGGCCATAATTCTGTCAAAAACCTTGACAGAGTTATGTACTCTTGTCTGTAGATGGAGGTTATGATGGTGAACAAGTATGGTAAGTTTCAAAGCCATACTTGTAATACTTCTGAAATAAAGTGGGGTGGTACGAAAAACTTAACCAAGGTGTGACGCCAACGCCGACGCCGACGCCGACGCCGGGGCGAGTAGGATAGCTCCCCTTTTCATAGAAAAGTCGAGCTAAAAACTGGTGTTAAACTGCTAGTGTTTAACCCTATGACACTAGGACATCTGTTGTTTTTATACACGCTCTCCCTCTGATAACAGGAATAAACAAAGTCTTTTAAGGCAACAATGACAACATTGGGTAAATCAAGATGTTGATAATATGCGCTTGTTTACAAGGATGCTTTAAATTTACGTTTTAAATTAGAATTTTCTTTAATTAAGAAGTATTGCAGTATTATAAATTCGTTTTTTAAAAACGTTTGACAAAGTTAATGACAGCGTACAAACATTTGGTTCTCTTTATAAGATTGCAACTGTTTATACTTGGCCACACATGTATTTTTATATTGTCAAAATTCTTCACAAAAATATGGGAGATCCGTCTGAAGCACTGAAAACATAATATAGAAATAGCAGACTTGGTTTAACAGAGTCCGTTCATGAGAAACGCTGTATAATTTCAACATCTCTTATGTCCACTAGCACTGGCTTAACTACACTTTGTTCAGAACTGTATATTATACAATCAAGTTTATTACACATCAAGGTTTACTAGAGAGAAACAAAAATCACAGAAAATTCACAACCATGTAATGTATATCATAGTCTAAAAGAAGATTATGTATTAAATAGAACACACATAATTATAAGAAAATGTAATTTACATACTTATCATTTAAAATGTCCAAAATAACTAATATTGGAGCTGAATGAATAAATCTTGATTACTTTACTTTGAAGTTGGAGGACATACAACTTGACGTAATAGATCGTTAAATAGAGGGCAATCCGCATATACAATGTAGTTATAAATTCCAGATAGAAGATTTTCATGTGAGAAAATCGGAAGGATACTGTAATAATAATTTCTGTACTTAAGATTCTAAAGTAAAGAAATGAATAAATGGTCCTAAATTTACATCACGGTTGACATATTTCATGTCATAAATTGAAACTACTGAGATAGAAGAATGACATGAAATACAAACTGGAAAATCATACTAAAGAGAACGCAATGGAACATTACTAAAATACATCAAGAACACTTTATAATTGAGAAGACTGTGGAAAAGGAAGGATACAGTTAAAGATGAAGGATAGAGTAAATAGTTAAGAAGAGAGTGAAAGATGAAGAATACGGTGAAAGATGAAGGATACAGTTGAAGATAAAGAAAACATTGAAAGTTAAAGAAAGCATTGAAAGATAAAGAAAACATTGGAAGATGAAGAAAACATTGAAAGATGAAAAAAAAACATTGAAAGATAAAGAAAACATTGGAAGAAGAAGAAAACATTGGAAGATGAAGAAAACATCGAAAGTTAAAGAAAGCGTTGAAAGATAAAGAAAACATTGGAAGATGAAGAAAACATTGAAAGATGAAAAAAAACATTGAAAGATAAAGAAAACATTCGAAGATGAAGATGAAGGGATGCTGTAAAAAATTAAGAAGACAATGGAAGACACAGGAGATGGGGAAAGATAAAACATATAGTTGAATAATAAGAAGTCAGTGAAAAGTAAGAAGCCAATGGAAGACTGGAAAGATCAGTTACATAAACATCAAATACATGTTTACTATATGAATATATGAATAAGGTGAAAGGGCATGAACGTTGTTTTCCTTGGTAGCAGACTGCGGCCATTCTTTTCCTTGGGGGCATGAATTATATTACTTTGTTATAAGTTCACAAAGCAATGCAACATGCTAAAACTGTAAGCTCTTGGCAGTGTAGGTTTACACAAAGCAGATTTAAATTAAATGCATTATCCTATATAACTCTTAATAAATAAAGTGACATGCAAGGCAAGCCAATTTTGACCATTAAGGCTTGGTTTATATATCTTTTGTAATGAACCAGAAGATGATGCTACATACCAAATATCTCAGCTCTGTGTATTGTAGTTTCAAAAAGAAGATTTTTAAAAATTTAATTAAGCTCCTGCAACCTACTTATGCATTTAGCTGAAACCATTTTATGTAAATGACCACCTAAGGATTATTTCAGGAAAATTTGGTAAAAATCAATCTTATGGATTAGGATGAGACATTGTTTAAATAAAGGATAGCTACAAACAATGGACAACGAATGATTTGCCATCAGGAAAGCTCATCTCTTGAGCACTTTGTGCTTAAGTGAGCTAAAAACAAAGAAATAACATATATAAGTATGGATTATTTGATTTCAGTTGCATCTTTAAATCTTAAAGAATAATATAATTCTTCAACCAATCAACTGGTTTATATGGAATTACGAGGGTTGTTTGATAAATTTGTGGAAACCATGTCTTAATTTTATATTTCATTTAAGTAAATCATGCAATTTCATTAAAATACATAATCACCTTCTCTGCATGATTAAAGTGAATATTTCTCGAAACCACTGTCGTATATAATTAAACACATGATTCAATTTTAGGGCTCAGAATTCAGATCTATAGCATTAGTAACCAGTTTAATTATACTTAAAGTAGTATACATGTTTAAACAACAAACAACATATTAAACATTTATCATTTTATACTATCCTACACAATAAAATATTCATATTTGCTTTCATATAATACACTATAATTTAAATAATTCTATATTTGTACAAAATAAATATCAGTTAATAAATATATAGTTCATGAAAAAACAAATATGCTGGAAATGTACATAAACAATTGGAATGATGATTCTGGACATAAGTACATGTATGTTATATATTAAAGACATACCAAGACTTATCAGTGGAACATGAAAATTGTTTGGACAACAGAGCTGTCCTGACCCTATGTTGTTGTGGTTAACCACTATTTAATGTTGTAGCATGGCCAAGTGGTTAAGGCTTCACTCCAGACACATTGGACCAGTAAGGATCATTTAATCAAATTTGTCATACAGGTATCAAACAGAAAACTTCAATTAAAAAAAAGAATGTCTTGGTTGGTCTTTAATATTATGGAATGTGTATAAATATACAACCTATTTCAACTGAAGGCACAATAATCAATTCTACAGTTAAATAATATAATGTTTCATCAAAGATGGGGGAAAATAACCAACTATAAATTATGCTACTATCCACTAAAAGCAAATATTACAATTTCCTTAACATTAACATCATCAGTAAAATCATTAATTTTATAGTAAAAATACACCCAAATATACGTTGTATATGTATTCAAAAAATTGGAAGAATTTATATACTTTGTACATGATTTTTCTTCATAAACAATTCATTATACTGACATATAAAGCTCTAATGGAAGTTTTACCTTCATTAAATCTGACTTCACTTCATTCTTTTCTAACAACAATAACAACAATGCAGGGTCATAGCTACAACAGTTTTGCTTTATTGTTTTGTGCCAGTTGGTGATAAAATGTATATAAATCATTTAACTGAAAAAGTCAAGTGCATAATTATTATATGCTTTCAACTTAACAGCATGTACAACACTAGAATTCATCTTGTCATGGAAAATTGTTAACTGCACTCAAAACTTCTGAAACAATTTGAAGGAAATACTTTAGGTAAAGTACACTAGAGCATTTTGCAAAAAAAGACCATTCCAAACTTGACTATTCATAATTCTAGACCAATAAAATGACTTTCACAAATATCAGCAGAATAAAAAAAACTAGAAATGTGTCCATAGGACACGGATGCCCCCACACGCCACTGTTCTGTCAATCTAATGACTCTTGGTCAAATATTTTTTGGACTACATGTGCCACAAATTGAAAACTATAAATCAACAAAGGGCCATAATTCTGTTAAATTTGGTCGCAGCAAAAATTCCTTCCTGTAATACTATCTACACATTAAGGTTGTTCATCCCTGGAAGTTTAAGCAAAATCTGTCATCCGGTTTAAGAGGAGTTGCGTTCACAAAATTTTACATAGTATATAGTGAAAAAATCAACAAAGGGCCATAATTCTTTTAAATTTGGTCGCAGTGAAAATTCCTTCCTTTACTACCATCTACACATTAAGGTTGTTCAGCCCTGTAAATTTAAGCAAAATCTGCCATCCGGTTTAAGAGGAGTGGCGTTCACAAAATTTTACATAGTATATAGTGAAAAAATCAACAAAGGGCCATAATTCTCTTAAATTTGGTCGCAGCAAAAATTCCTTCCTTTACTGCCATCTACACATTAAGGGTGTTCAGCCCTGTAAATTTAAGCAAAATCTGCCATCCGGTTTAAGAGGAGTTGCGTTCACAAAATTTCTACATAGTAATATAGTGAAAAATCAACAAAGGGCCATAATTCTCTTAAATTTGGTCGCAGCGGAAATTCCTTCCTTTACTACCATCTACACATTAAGGTTGTTCATCCCTGGAAGTTTAAGCAAAATCTGCCATCCGGTTTAAGAGGAGTTGCGTTCACAAAATTTCTACATAGTATATAGTGAAAAAATCAACAAAGGGCCATAATTCTCTTAAATTTGGTCGCAGCAAAAATTCCTTCCTTTACTACCATCTACACATTAAGGGTGTTCAGCCCTGTAAATTTAAGCAAAATCTGCCATCCGGTTTAAGAGGAGTTGCGTTCACAAAATTTCTACATAGTAATATAGTGAAAAATCAACAAAGGGCCATAATTCTCTTAAATTTGGTCGCAGCGGAAATTCCTTCCTTTACTACCATCTACACATTAAGGTTGTTCATCCCTGGAAGTTTAAGCAAAATCTGCCATCCGGTTTAAGAGGAGTTGCGTTCACAAAATTTCTACATAGTATATAGTGAAAAAATCAACAAAGGGCCATAATTCTGTTAAATTTGGTCGCAGCAAAAATTCCTTCCTTTACTACCATCTACACATTAAGGTTGTTCATCCCTGGAAGTTTAAGCAAAATCTGCCGTCCGGTTTAAGAGGAGTTGCGTTCACAAGATTTCGGGACGTACGGACAGACGTACGGACGGACGGACAGACGGACGGACGGACGGACACTCGGACGGACAAGTGCAACGCTATATGCTCCCACTCTGTGGGGGCATAAAAATGCAAGATGAAAAAAAATTTTGTTTTGAATAGAAAGGGATCATCAACCTAAGAATATCTTTAACTGTCTGGACATAACCCATTTCAGTGCCGATTTGATTATCATGATCTGGTCTTCCTCGGAATCTGGGTCATCAGTCAATCTTTTATTTGAAGAGTGACCCGTCTTTGTTATATGTAATCTTCATAATCACACAATTTTGAAAGGGAATCATTTGATTTTTTTTTTTTAGTAAATAAAAATCATTCCACATGTAACCATATTACTTTGTTAATAAATCATGTAATAGTCTAAGTAACGCACTTAATTTTTTTATGTTAATAACTTCCCAAATCACAACATAACACATTCTTACAAAAATATACCATCATTTTCCTAAATAAACCGTTACATTTTTTGAAAATCATACAATTTTTCTATATATCCATTTCCTAGTTACATGTAATACGTTGACGAGTTTTCATCTTGCTGAGATTTTCAATCTATCATATATATACTTGAACAGTTGCCATAACTACCATGAGATTCTAATAGATTGTCTTATCTCAAAAACAAAACAGTCAGTTGTAACTGAGCACACATAATGCTGCACTTTTCCATTGCGAAGCAGAGAACCATCCAGATCACATGACCTATATTTTTAGATTAATCATCCGGCTGAAAAATAACAAGAAAAATTCTAAATTTAAAGAAATTCATAATAAGGTAATCAGCCAATTAGGTGACATGAACTAACACATCATGAATGTATAGTGATGCTTTGGGTACAGTATAATGACTAGATACATGACTTCAACCACAATAACTTGATATTCTGTCAATAATTAACTCCAAATATGATCACACATTCACATATATGATACCAATATATTATTTAATGTTAACACTTTTATATATGGTATGAGGAATCCAATTGAAGTTGAACTTATGGACAGTGTCAAGTAAAATGTCAAGTAAAGTGTTCAAGTAAAATGCAAATGGGGGGACAATTATATCTTAGTAGTCAAATTCTACTAACTAGATGTCCTGACCACACAAACTTATCAAGGTGGGTCGTTTTTGCATTGACTGCTAGTTTTACCTGTACTTTCAGACAAAGATGACCGAGAATATCCTTCATGAAACTCCTATTGCTGGTTACCATAACAGCTCTAACCTACTCTATATGAGCCGCGTCACGACAAAACCAACATAAAGGGTGTGCGACCTTTATGATCAGACTGCGCAGACGCGCAGGCTGGTCTGGATCCATGCTGTTTGCTTACCTACCCTTTTACAAGTAGAGAAACTGATAGCCAATGGCATGGATCCTGATCTGACTGCATGGATGCGCAGGCTGGTCTGGATCTATGCTGGTAGCAAACACACTATGTTGGTTTTGTCATTACGCGGCTCATATGATAAATCAGTGAAAGAAGTGGCACAGAATGAATGGCCATGGATATGTTATATGAAATTATGGTGATGTTAATACCAACGCAAATAGGTTGACAAAAGTCACTTATCATATTCTATATGTTGAACTAGACATGACAATAATTAAATGTAAATCTAAGCCGATTTCATTGTCCACTATTGCTGTAAAATAAAATTATCTGTTTCTTTAGAAATTATTACAAAAAGGGTATATCAAAATCTATCAATATTTCTGCTAACATTTTACCCATCAGATAAGCTGAAATAAAACCTTCATGTTAGCATGCACATTTGGCTGTACCGGTCTTTGGCAAGCTAAAATAATCTATAAAATAAAGAAATACTACTTCAAAATTCTATTATCCATTATTAATTTGAAATTATAAATGTCTAAATATCTACAATAAGCTTGGCTAATAATAAATAATAAAATATACCGTTAGACAATATTTTATCATTGTTTATGAATGTTGGTGAAAATGATAGGGTAAAAACAAAGGGACGTAACTTCTACAGCAACACAAAACTTACATAACACAAAATAATCATGCAACACAATATCTATTGCACCTCAGGCACCAATTCTGCTGACAATGTATGCCAGTGTTCATATTTTTTATCTGGAAACTTCAGAGTGTCAAACCAGTGTTTCAACCTCTCTCCTTTAGAGTTTATACCTAACTGTACACCCCCTGAAATGAAAGAATAACACTTATATCACCCTTTTGTCTTCTTGATATTGTTGTATGGTAAATTACTTCATTAACTTTTTGAGTATCTTTTATACAGTATATTTAATTAAAACTATCAAGTTCTATGAAAATCAGCCAAATTAATCATGTTCATATTTTTTTATATTTGAAAAAGTAACTCAAACAAACTAACCTATGAAGTCATTTTTACCAATGTCTCTATCCCAGACAGTAATTTCTAAGGTTTTCTTGGCACATTCATTGTGTTTGATTTGGTAAGTAAATTCCTGAAATATAAAACAAGATGGACCTTTACATACGTAAAATAATCTTTCAACATTAAAAAGCAATAATGATTGACCTATTACACCAGTACAGAACTTATAATTGACTAATATTCTAGAGGGGTATTGAAAATTGTCTATTAGTGTCGTATTATTGTTGTTATGAATACTAATTGTGGAAATTGACTTTTATTTATATTTGTTTTGGGTTGTAACTGGGACTTTGGGGGAAGGGGAATATACTTTGGGTTGGATAGTCCCAGGTCCCTGTGGACAAGACTGCATGGACATGTCTCTACACTTGCTGATTGCTTTATCTAAGTACATAAATGCTAATACAACATGATCTACTAGTTGTAGAAAACAGGTCCAGATTAAAAGCCAGCAAACAACATTTCACAAGTTTGCAAGGACAGGGAAATTCTGCATAACTGTAACTTTATTAATAAAACAATTCTAATACCAAAATCACTTTTAATAACTAACATTAATGTTAACTGTAAGACACATCTAGTATAAAACAAGATTGCATTTGAGAAAAATGCTATGCCACCGCATTAATACAACACTAAATAGTAGTGTAGGAACATATTTTTTTTTGTTTCTATACAATGGAAGATTGTCATAATGCATAGATCCCTGACCTATCTAATTCTTATTATCAGATTAGTGATTAAATCTATTGTTAATCAAATAAAAGATCAGAGCAGGAATATATCAATGCACTTGAGTCTAGTGAATTTGGTGGTGAAGGTCATATTTCACACAGCCTAAATTTCATGACTACATCAAAGGACAACACAGTAAGACACTTTGTCAAAATCTAGGTAAGCTGATATCAAAGTTCAATTTTACACCTAAAACTATGCACATGGTCAAAATTTCATTGCTGTACATCAAAGGACAAGAAAGTAGGTCACTGTCCCCTTGGTCAAGGCAAAATTTTGACCCAAGGGTTTAATTCAAAACAATCTTGATACAGGTCCACCAAACAACATTTCAAGTCAAATATCTAAGCTGAAGCTTTCTCCAATTCAGAAAACATTTGGTTTATTTTCTGTTTTTACTATGTGTACATAATGAGAATCATGCCCCCGGGCAGGGCCAGTTTTGACACCAGGGGAAAAATTTGAATAACTTTGGTAGAGGACCTATAGATGATATAATATAGCAAACATCAAAGCTCTATGCCTTGTACCTTCAGACAAAAATATTTTTTATTTTTTTACTAGATGTACATAATGTAAATCAATGACCCCCGGGGCAGAACCAATTTTGACCCAAGGGCTAAAATTTGAACAATCTTGGTAGAGGTTCACTTCGCAAAGTCTCATGCCATATATTTAAACTCTAGCCTTTGTCAATTCAGAGAAGAAGATTTTTCAAGTTTTTACTTTATAAATATAACAGGAAATCTAGCGCCTCTGGGGCAGGGCAATTTTAACACTAGGGGCATAATTAAAACAACTTTAGTAGAGGACCCAAAGATGATATTATATACCAAATATCAAAGCTTTAAGCCTTGTACCTTCAGATAAGAAGATTTTTTAATTTTTTACTCTATGTTCATAGTGAAAATCAATGACCCCTAGGGGTGGGGCCAATTTTGACCCCAGGGCTATAATTTGAACAATCTTACTAGAGCTTCACTACACAATGTTTCATGCAAAATATCTTACCTCTAGCATTTGTCAATTACTAGAAGATTTTTTAAAAAGTTTTTACTGTAAGTTTTTACTATATACATATAAGGATAACCAATGACCCCCTGGGCGGGGTCGATTTTGACCCCAGGGCTATAATTTGAACAATCTGGGTAGAAGTCTACCAGACAATGCCTTATGCAAAATATCTAAGCTCTAGGCCTTTTGGGTCCTTATAAGAAGGTATTTTAAGTTTTAACTATATGTACATATAGTGAAAATCAATGACCCCTGGGGCGGGGCTGATTTTGACCCCAGGGCTATAATTTGAACAATCTTGGTAAGGGTCTACCAGACAATGCCTTATGCAAAATATCTAAGCTCTAGCCTTTTGGGGTCTTTACAAGAAGGTATTTTAAGTTTTTACTATATGTACATACAGTGAAAATCAATGACCCCCGGGGCGGGACCCATTTTGTCCCCAGGGCTAAAATTTGGACAATCTGGGTAGAGGTCTACCAGACAATGCCTTATGCAAAATATCTTAGCTCTAGGCCTTTTGGGTCTTTACAAGAAGGTATTTTTAGTTTTTACTATATGTACATATAGTGAAAATCAATGACCCCTGGGGCGGGGCCGATTTTGACCCCAGGGCTATAATTTGAACAATCTTGG
This sequence comes from Ruditapes philippinarum, assembly GCF_026571515.1. NCBI lineage: Eukaryota > Metazoa > Mollusca > Bivalvia > Venerida > Veneridae > Ruditapes > Ruditapes philippinarum. Next base: position 52,434 of record NW_026854034.1, read on the forward strand.
TAAGGGTCTACCAGACAATGCCTTATGCAAAATATCTAAGCTCTAGGCCTTTTGGGTCTTTACAAGAAGATTTTTTAAATTTATTCTTATAATTCCTTTCAGTTGCCATGGCAACCAGATTTCTGCATGGAATGAAATTCTTTGAACAACTTTGGAAGCCCTTCACCCAAGGATCAATCCTGCCAAGTTTGGTTTAAATTGGACTAGTGGTTTTTCACAAGAAGATTTTTTAAGTTCACTATATAATCTATATAACACACACACACACACACAAACAAACACACACACACACACACAGAGGTGAATCGCTATATGCCACCGCATCGCAGATGCTGCGGTGGCATAAAAAGTTATTTATTGTATGCTTAAAATGTACCTCAGTACTTTTTTTTCACTTGTTTTATAAAGTGAATTAATAAATATCTTTTATTTTTTTAAAAACTTATTGTTTACAACATTACCTCATGGAATTCTGGATTCAGTGTTTTCTTCTTTACAGCAGTTTTAAACTTGGATTTCTTGTCTCTGTCTGGCTTCAAATATCTTGAAATATAAGTGAAAATCATTTACTTGTAACATAGAATGATAGCTTAAATTTTGTCTTAATTTCTTCAGATTTAAGAATACGGTTTTACATATACATTGTAGTGTACACATCCAAAAAAACCAGTCTGTATTTACAGTCTGCCACAAACATTAGTTTTCAGTATTGTCATATTTTTATAGTCCTTCAGGATCTTGATACCCAGCATGTTAAGTGTTATATTTGTGCTTATGTCTGGGATAGATGGGCATGAGGAATGTTGCATTTTTCAATTATTCTTCATGATCTGACTCAAATAAACCGAGTTAGCAATATTTAAATACAGTCGAGACTGTCATATGTGACTTTCCAAGGGACCTTCAGAAAAAGGTCGCATATGACAGGGAGTCTCTAAATACAGTCTCAATATCATCTATCTGTCTATATACCAATGTGACTTTTAAAGAATATTGATATTGTTACTGTGATCACGGATCTTGCAAAAAATATATATGGATATAATTATGCAAATAAAATCATTTTCAAACATCAAAGAATATGTAAAATGTTTATTGCAAATATTTGTGCACATTATATTTAATCAATAAATTACATGCACTGATTTCTTATCGGAAAATTTGACTTTATAGAAAATAAAGTTCGAATTACCTCCCTTTAATGGCCTTTATTTACATGAAATGTTAAATTCGGTGATATCTTTCTAAATTATGCTTATTTGAACTTACAATATTGACAAATCTTAATTTGAGCATCATATTTATGAACTAAAACCATGAAAAATTGTGTTACAGGATCTTTACTGTAAACATATCCATATCCAAAAGCTTTTTCTGGTTTGGTATCAATATTTTTTTCCGTATTAATTATGCAGCCATAGAAAGTAAATTAAAAAAAATGCTGCCTAAAAAAATCTTCCATGGGCACTCTATAATTAAAAAAAAAATCTAACACAGTCTTAACCCAGTTTACTCAGGTAGTACATTACACACACATGATTGCATCATGATTTCCCATGAACCCGACGCTACGTCACTAGTACCTACATGCTAACTGTGTAATTGAGATAGAGGTGTGTAGACTTTGTTTGCTACAGTGCTGGATTATAATTGGACTTAATTAATTTGGCCCTCTGGGTGTTATAATAGGTAATCGTTATCTGATTAACGGACAATTAAAAGGTGTGAAAGTCGTTTAAATCAGACAAAACATTGCATTGGGACCAGACAATTAGGGTCGCTTGTCACATATGACAGGGAGTCGTTTAATTCAGACCATTTATATAAGAAAATACGTTGGGAGTACTGAAACAAGGTCGGATAAGACAGGGAGTCGTTTAAATCAGGGGGTCGCTTAGGCAGTCTCGACTGTACTTCAATTATCTTTCATTGCTTCAGAGAGATTTCCCCCTTTTTCAGAATTTATCTGAAATTTTCCAACAGATCCATTTTTTTTCTTTTTTGCATTAGAATATAATTATGAGAAGTGATACACAGACTTTTGCTTGAATTTCTTAATTTCTTTATTTCTTAAATTACTTACAATTTAACATAAGGATCAGAGTAGCCATTTGAGTCCATGGCAGCCAGTCCTGAACATCGTATTATACCAACAATAAGAGCTTGTTTAGATGTCGAATATCGTAGTGACAATAAAACCTTCCCTCTGTCATTGTTCATCAAATCT
>NW_026854035.1:0-86331 GCF_026571515.1 Ruditapes philippinarum
AATATATTTTAATTTCAATTTAATTTTACAATGCATGGGTACATAGCAGAGGCTATATGGACGCTTTCCTGTCTTCCCGCTGATATAATAAGTCAGATGCTGTTAAGTAATGGTTCTGGTGAAGAAGTGCTAAGGGCATTACAGGGGAAAATATACCTATTTTAAGGTAGGGGAAACAGCCTTTATTTGGTTGTAAAATACAAGGAAAAAATCACTGATGAGATAATTGAGATAAGGGGTTTCAATGTGATGTTTTTTTCTGATTTATTGTTATATAATTATTATGTTTATTAAACAGATATTAATGATAAAATAAATTTTAACATTGTATAATTTGTTTAGACAATGTTATCTGTCATTTTCTGATATCACAGAAAATGATTTATAAATAAATAAAAATAGTTGGGTAATATTCATAGGTTATTGTACATTTTAATGTACAATACGGAAACATATTACGCCTATCGCCCAATATGTCTTTTCAGGCTGTGTACTTGTCCAAATAGATTCCTGTATTGTACAGTAAAATGTACATTAACCTATGAATATTACCCAACTAGCAAACAGAATTTCGTGTAAGAATTTCGTATCGGAAAATATTAATTTAACATTCTTATAAAAACTATGACCAAATAAGTGATTTGTTTTGGTCGATATCAACATTGAAGTGTTTTTCAGTTTTGGTGGGGGGAAGGGGGTCAATGCCCTTTGGGGGGGGGGGGGAAATGCAATAGGAGAGAGAATTTTATTTGTTTACTTATTCTTTTTTGTTTTCTTTGCGGTGGAAAGGGGAGCAAACCTCTAGCAACACAAGTTTAAAATACGTCTCTCTTTCTTAATATACGGATCTTAAATATCGATGCTTAGCATGTTAAACTTGTTGTGACACCGGGGAGTAGCTCCCCTTACCTGTGAACGATTTGTAAATAACCTTGCTTCAAAGAATTTTTTACAGGCATAAATAAAACATTTTTAGTTGCAAAAAATGATATTCATTGCAGGCAAATTCGGGCTGCCATATAGGAAGAAATTTAGGCTATGAGGGGGGAAAACATACTATTTTGAGGGGGGGGGGGATGGGTCCGAATTTCGCCTAGTATTTGGGTGAAAAAAAAAATACTGCATTGGCACAGCAAAGTATTTCTTTTTCAAGAAGAGTCACTCAACTGTGGCGCCATGACACATCCATGACTGTAAATTTACGTAATGTGCATGCGTTAAAAATTTAGTGTGCAAAGTTTAAAATATAGATTTGCCCTCTTACAAATGCAGTAAAAATTGATTGAATGAAAATGAGCTATTTCCAATGTATTTAAGTAGAGAATGTACCATGCAAAGAAAAACACAAATAAGAATTTGCTTCTATCTATTTTCGGGCCAGTCGATTTAAGCTTTTTTTCATATGAAATATCTGAACAATCTCTGGGTAAGCAGATTTAACAGACATAATTAGCATGTTATTAAAATGAAACAATACATTTGCTCCAACTTCAAAATTTGGCACACTACTCTGTGTTTTATAGCTGCAGGAATGTAACTTAACCACTTTTTAAAACCAAACTGCAGAGCAAAATTTTTATTTTTTTCTTACATTTTCGACACCCTAAGGTAAGAGCACAGACACTTGGGATGTGGAAGTCAAAACGCCTTTAAAATCCAAATAAAATGCATATTTGTCAATCCCAGCTCATGCACTGATCATATATCAGAAAACTTAATATAAGCCGTTTTGTAAAAATTCATATTTCAATGCCAATAATAATAAACAACTAAACGTGCTAAAGAGAATAGGTAAAAATTTATGTAAATTTGGGAAATTGAACATATATTACTCTTTTATACTATCAAACTTTAATTACTGCCCTGTCACCTGGCACTTCTGTGGAGAAAAGTACACAAAAAACTAGAGAAAATTCAAGAAAGAGCATTAAGATTCATTTATGATGACTATCAATCAGACTATGACTCACTTTTAATAAAATCTAAACTACCAAATTTAAAAATAAGACGCATCAGAACTATAGCCCTCAAAATTCATAAAATTATTCATAAACAAGGACCAACATACTTACATGATCTTGTTAATATAAAACTCATTCTTTTAATTATAGGTATAAAAATGTAGCCATTATCCCTCAGGTAAGAACCACCAGTTATGGCAGCAACTCTTTTCGTTCCTATGCACCTAAACTATGGAATTCACTTCCTCAACACCTCAGAATGGAAGTGAATTATGACCAATTTAAAAGTTTAATTGGTGCATGGAATGGAGAGAGTTGCTCATGTACTTTCTGTCAATAAACCTGCATTATAGTTTAGCTCCATCTTCAGTTTTGTTTCTTGCCTGCTTTCTCTTGTTTTGCTGCTTACTTACATGTATCTGTTTATTTCACATTTGGCTTACATTTTGTTAATATTCTGAACATAAATGTTTATGTACATGTATTATTTTTCCAGTTAGCTTGAATTTTGTTTGCTTATTGTCAGCTTATTGCGAAGTTTGCTTATTGAGGAGGCTGCTGATCACTTCTTGCAAATTTTGAATTGGGGATTTTTTATTTATAAAACCTAATTAGTGGTCACATTTTTGTGATCTTTTTCATTTTCAATATCTTATTTCCTTTCTTTTATAGCAGTCCAGGCTAGGCCTGGGTCAAGATCAGCAGAATCCACCCACTTTTAATGTAATCTTATTTTATGTATGTGCTAATATGTTCCGCATTTTTATCTAGATATATATTATTTTATTTACTTATGATACAGTATAGATCTTTTAAGCATATCCTTAGCATATCATTACTATTTATTAATTATTATTATTTTACTTTAAATTATAACATTTAGTGTCTACATCCCACATTATAGTAATTCAACTTGTCTTTTACTATTTGTCTTTCAAAGTTTATCTTAATGTGCTTCTTTTATGAGTTTTATGTTTATATGCATGTATGTCGGTCAAAAGCTATACATAGCTTATGTTTTGTAAAAATGTTATATATGTATACCGACAATAAATAAATTTTGATTTGATTTGAATACACAAGATAAAAATGTTCGCCTGAAAAAATCTGCACCCCTACCGTCATAATCACCATGCATTTTATTCCATTTCCAATATTTTCACATAATCTTTTGGTCCATCGACACGGAAGATATAATTCTCAACGATGATGGTCAATTTTAAACTTCAGTGGAAATATTAACAACACAACAGCCGAAATAAACGTCAAGATTATCGCCTTGTTACTCCATTTACATTTTTTCCATAAATTCAAACGTGGTCCCAGCTTTGCCGTGTACAGATACGCCCCGCTTTGAAGTATGGGAACCAACATGTTACCGGGTGGCTCCAAACATAGCCGACCTGTTTCCATCTTCGAAGCACAGCGCATTTTGCACTCGGTGTCTATATATATATCTCACTAAATCGAAACACCTTTGCCACTTTATCTGGCTATCTGCTTATATAAACTCAGCACATATCAACTCGGCTCTTAAATAAAAAAACAGTGCTGAGTTGGTATACAACAGAGATGACACGGGACCGAATTAGTGCTAGTGCCGAATTGACCAGTATCCATCATACTGCTCTTCTTAAGGATTTTGAAAAGAAATGTTTGACATTACTTTTCCTTGTTTTCTACATTTGTACATTTGTATCTTGTTCCTATCAATGTGAACAGTAAATTTGGTAATTGTCACTGTTTTCAGATTTGATTAGCCTGTTTGACTAGTAGGAAATGACATGATGTTAGTTTATATGATGTACTATTTCGCCAGCTCAGCTTAATCAGGTCCTTATTAAATCATAATGGAAAAGACGGAATACACATGAAAGGAGTGTTTCATTGTATTTAAAGCAGGAGCTGCTTATACGAGCGTATAAGGCAATTACATTATTACATTTATATCCATCTATACATCTGCATATGGGTTCGCTTCCCACCAGGGACTTTGTATTCTTTCATTGTAGCAAGATTTAAGAAGATCGGTGGTTTGACTCAGGCCAGGTTGGTACTGGCTGCTTATCCTATATTATTTTTATAATAACGTTGTGGGAAAAAGACAATTATTTTCTAATTCGTTGCTCAAACGAAAATAAATTATTTATACTCTTTAAAAGTTATTATGCATAATAAACAAGGTTACATAATAAATATAGGTAAATTGCATTTATTTCATAATATCAGAAATACAGAAATAAATTCAAATATAAATCAGGAAATGAACTTTGTCTCTTCTCACTTCGCTGTCAAATATAACAGAAAATGCATTTCCATTGAAATGAGCTTCTTTTTCTTTACAACATGAACTGATATGATACCAAAGTACTTAATCAATTTCTAAGAGTGGGAGGGGTGGAATGGGAAAAAAGAAAGGCAAATACCAGACATTTGATACGCTAAGTTGAAGCCAGAAAATCTCATGCAATACGATTTTTACACACTAACTATATATTACAGCATAAATTAATAGCTCTACCAAGAATAAATAAAGATTCAATGTCAAGTAACAATTGTTGCATGATATTTCTGTTAGATATGAGAAGTAAGTAAATCTTAACTTAATTTTTCCGAAGTTAAATTAAGAGGCAGACACATTAAACAAATGATACAAATGTTTAAAAAGGGCTTGTTAATGGTTACTTAACTTATTCAATTGAGAGGAAAAAAACCCTTAGACGCAATGTCGAAGTTAGGTTTTAAAACCACATATCCTACTCTGCTAGCTTGGCTCAATTGTTAGATTAAAGTTTTTGTAATACAAGGGTCACTGGCTCGATCCTTGGGTAAGAAGAAATGTGTATGTTTTAGAAGTAATCTCAAACATTGACTTTTGGTCTTTTGTCAGTATGTGCTGACTCCCTTCACAAAAGAGTTGGCAGGTAGAAAAGAAGTTTTCATTTACGAAACAAATTAAAACTGAATGTCAATTATACATAAAGCATGTTTATAAAGTCAGAATATTAAATAACTGTCTTAATTGATTTTTCTATCAATCTATTGAAGGATGTTTACCTTCAAAATGAAAACCGCACAAGACATATTTTCTGCATGATTCTGTTCCCAGACCATCTACCCTCACATTTCAGAGTAATTTATCAAATACCAAGTAATGATATAGCACAAGCCTTAATGAGGATTTTCGACCATGAATGTAACTGACAGTAAATTGAAAGTAGGAACAATAATGCTTGCAATCCATGAATCAGTGGGACGTTTTGATCCAAAATTTAAGGCAAATTCATGACAAATTGAATGCTGGGAGCTTGTCCTTGCAGGGAAGCATGCGATCGTGACTCTACCACTTAGTTATGCCATCAGTCGGATTCATAAACTTTTAACATACTTAATATGTTGGAAATTATCAAAAGCTAGTTGTCATAGTTCTATCAACACTTCACATCATTCTGAGTGAACAGATGGATGTGTTAAAACGGATCCATATTAGTTCATGCAAACTGTCGTATTTCGACCAAGATTGTCATTCTGAAATAGTAGAAAAAGACTTCATGGTAAAATGAATGGCAAGTTTTCAATTGTTTTTGTTCTTCCAGATGAACTTTTGAAACAAGTTCTGGAAAATACCTTTTGATATATTCTGTGTTCCTAGAACATTCTGCTTCAGTTGATATTGATGAGTGACATATTGTTGAAGAGTGGTGGGTTAATTGTATGCAATAGCTTTGTCATTTGAATTAACTTTACTTAACATTTTATCATTGCACGTTTAGTCCTACACAAAGGCAATAACTGTCTTTATATGTTATGAAAAACAAAACATAACACAATGCTCAGTACGAATATAATTTTGTATTTCTATTCACTGACTCAAAGCTCTGGATGTATTATATATTACGTCTCGTATAATCTCGTATACTTATGGTTGATGCAGAATGGTCATTGTGTAATGAACAATAATAGTCTGTAGCCATAATATGATTGAAATTATCAATTAAGTAGTAATATGTGCGCCTTAATCTGTTTTTACCGATATTCTTTCATAAACAACAGTTTGATAGTAGACAAAATCATTGACAAATTACAATCATATTATGGAAAGAACAATAAGAAAAGGTCAACAAGACTAAAAGTAAAGATTCAATGGGAATTTATGAAGATATTTAGAAAAAACAACAATGTGACAGTCTTCGTAGATTCCCAACTACATATCCTATTACATTAATGTTTATGCCTTTATATTACATTAGTAAGTATGATATATTTTAAGTTTGGATCACTACTACTTTCAATGTAAGACAATACTGTTATACAAACTACCATTGAATACCTTAGATCAGAAATGTCAGGCAATATATCTAAACTTCTGTTTGAATGAAGAACTATTTCTTTTGAATTAGAATGTGCATTTGATGTAATGAATGCATCTTCCTAAGATGTATGTATCTATACTTGTGAAAACTTGGCGTTTTGATAGTCTGACAAAAAGGGCAAACTGTAGTCTGTTTTGATACATACTCCATATTTGTGGTGACAATCATAGAAACTAAAAACTCGATACTTGTATTTATTTACATTAATATACTGATAAATCAATATATAACATTTATAGAAAAATGATGTGCATGTTTTAAATGAGGTCACTTTCCGACTTTGTGACGTTGTATTGTTAACCAAACAAGTAACACACGAATGTATGACGTTATATATCTATTGTCAAAAATAGGTAAATCTGTACTGGAAATCATTGAACGAATATAGTTTACGTCAATGATAAACAAAATCAGCTGTTGATATAATATGCTGGAAATAGTCACGTGACGCATGTGAAAAATAACGTAGGTTCAAGATTTCTACTCTAGAAAACTGTATTTTCTCCAAATATAATATGTTACCATGCATGCATACCTGTTTGATATTAACGTTTAACTTATAAGGTTTTAAGAACCGCTCCAGTGACAATCCTCGAGCGCAATGTTCATAATCAAGTTTTACTTATAGAGCATCAATAGAACTTTAGATACTGTCTTAGGATGTTTTGTGATAATTTAAAGGGTACTGAACAAATGTTTGACAATGATTTTGTATTAGTCAGTATTAATTCTAGTTATCGTTTTCATAACATTTGTGACATAAATTTTGTGACAATTTTCTTCCTTTAGCATTTCTTTTTGTCTTTTTTTGGAACACGTTTTCAAGACATTTGTTGAGAAATCATGAATAATTTAGTGAGAGAGTAAATATCTCAAGTTATTAAGTTTTACGCACTTGCTAATATACACAGCTAGATGTTTCGGCTATGCTACTATAACGTCAAAGGAAGGTAAACTTTTTCAGAAGTTTGAGACTTTAGTGTTCTATGACAGTTATTCATTATAGTCTAGGCGCTTTATTTTTGCGTCCAGTGACATTTATTTAAACATTTTACTAACGAAAGAAGGCATGGCTTTGACCATTTTCTTAAAATGTTCTTATTAATTTATAATGTATGGACCTTTGGTCAGGACAACCGTTTTTACAGTATTCGTGTAAGTAAAGATACGAAATACCAATCACAGACTTTCATAGCGACCAAGGGCCCCTGACAAGTATTGAGCTAAATAATAAGTCCAAAATCAACGCTAATTGGTGATGAAATCAGTGACTTTATTTAAACAATATGAGTATAACAAAAATAACAAAAAAAGACAATTTTAGTAGAAGAAGTCCCACCAAACATACATAATTTCCGTTATTTAAGGCGAAAGTTAATATTAGGCCGTGCTTATTATGAAAACAACCGCCATTTTCTGAAGTAGTATATTGCACGAGACGAAAATAACTGTGTTTGATTTAGAGAGATTCCATTTTGATCTATTAGTCATAAGAAGGAAAGCTTTAATGGGGATTAAAACAAGCAATGAGCAATTGTTGACACATGTGTACACATTTCAAAAATGACTAGTATTGTATTTGGAAAACAAGTAATAACTATTATAAGGCTGTCTTATTAAGTGGATTGTTTGCTTATTTTTTCTGGCTGGTGACTGTCATTGCATTTTATATTGCGTTAGGCGGTCATTGTTCGGAGAATACTTATATATGCCGACAGGTCGTCAAGAACAGTTTTGCTTGAAGAAAGAAGATTTTTTTCAGATGGTAACAATGAAGCAAAAATGTAGGTGACGATATTCGGAGATTGGCTATTTAAATGAATTGAAACAAGATCTTTCGTTTTAGTTCTTTTGAAATTTAATTTAATTATGAATTTCAGCGTTGCTTTTATCAAACAAGCCCTGATAATGTAAGAATTTTAAGAGGAAAATCAATTAAGTTACCATACGGGAATCTTAAAAAAGTCGTCGCGTCCAATATAATAAACACAGAAATAAAAATAGAATAACTTTGAGCGTCAGTAAGTGAATGTTGAATTGTATTACATGAAGATAAAACATAGCCTCTTGAGTTATGTAATGTTATAGTTCATGTTGCAGTTGAGCGATAGTTAGCATAAACTTATTAAATGGAATGTACATGGAGGTAAGAGCTTAGAAATTAAACGGTTTTGATATTGAATTGGCATGTTACTTTGTTGTTATAAATGCTTCCGAAAAGTCAATATTTCCATGTTTTAAATTCAAATATTAAGTATGCAGAACACACAGAAATTAAGAAAGCGTACATTGTACATATTAATTAGGATAACGTTCATTCTGCCTGATAATTGATATTATATTTGACAACAAGTAATTTAAACACATGAAGTAAATGAAACACAATTGATCTTTTGCTTATATGTCCTGTAAAATAAATCGTTTTTTTAAATTTGAAGGATTTACAATTTTAAATTATTGATTGATCTTCAACAAAATATCTTATCTATGAATAAACTCAGGAATGTGTTGCAGGAATTGAGAATTGTATCAACTTATCTTTTCTTTACATCATTAACATATATAATGGATGTAAATTAACCCACATATTGGTTTGTAAAAACAGAATAACACCAGAGAAAATGTCATTTGTTCTTACAAATAGGTATGTCTTGTATTGAAGTGAATTTGGATTGGACAGTGCAAATAAGGATGTATCTTTTCTTCCACTATATAAATACAGCTATATAGGTCCTTTCATGTACAGTCAGGACTCATTACAACGACACTGTTGGTTCCCACAAGATATGTCAGTATATCGAATTTGTCAGTATATGAAATTTCATCATCTATCATGTAATGATATGCTTATTCACTGGTATCTGAACATTATGTATTCCGATCTATAATAAACATCTATCATGAAAAAAATGTTTGAGTTTATGTGTTCACTTATAAATACACATTACATAACAATCATACACATAAAACAACAACTTTATTAAAATAATAACAACAAAAATAAAGGTTGATATGAAAATGATAAAACTTTATAAAATAAAACGCATATACAATGGACTTTTAAAAGTTAAACCTTTAAAAATTAATGTCACACTGTTTGTTGTCTTTGACAATTAATGAAAAAACTCATTGATACTTGTCTGAACCTCGTTTGATTTTGTATTGTTTATAGCTGACATCAATGCCAAGGCAGAGTCTTAATATTTCGAATCGAAGAGGGTACCCTGTAGTTCGAAATAGTTTATCACATCGTTCAAGCTATTTATCGCCTGAACTTTCGTAACAAGGTGTAAACATCAACTGACCAAGCCACAATATCTTTTTAAACACCTTCAGGCTTTTGTTCACGGCTTAATGCACGTTTGACTGACCAAGTGTTAGTTTAACGGATGCTTATTGTATAGAAAATAACACGTTTGGTTTCTATAATTTTCTAGTGTCGGAATCGGAATGCAATTTTTCCGTTATAAAGGATAATAATAAAGTTGAAAAAAATGAATCCAACCAGTTCACTGTGGTTATTTGAATTTGTCAGTATAGTGGATTTCGATATATTGAGCCCTGACTGTATTGACATATTTCAAATACCTCTATGTTTTAGTCTTATTGTTGAAACAACACATCTTTAAAATGTCATAGCTCTCCGATAATATCAATATTAAATGTTCTACGAAAAATACTATATTGCTTACACATTTATTTTCAAACCTTGTAATATGCATACTGAGTCTACAGTGTTGTCTCATAACACAACATAACCCCATTGCTTTCATCAGCAATTTTACAACTGTGACATATCGATGTGTCCTTTAGAATATTGAGGTCGGTAAAAACACATAGACATATGTTGAACTTAATGTTATGTATACATGTTATGTGGTACTTTTTGTTTCTTCTATTTGGCCTTTTTCAACTCTGGTTGTTCCATTATTCCTACTTGAATGCTGTATAAGAACTCTTAGGATATGTTGCCTTTATTAAAATTTGTCTTGTGACGTCTTGTCTGCGACACGCCTGCTTCATAAGCTCAAATACCCTTTCATAATTTCATTTTATTTAGTTCCGTTTATTGTTATCTCGTTTCGGGGGGCACATGCATTCTTTACTTTGGGACAATACGCTGCTTTTCATGGATGGCACTACTGTGTCACATTTAATGTTCAATGATAACCGCCATAAGAACACATCTGCTGGTGTTTCTAAATTCAAACTTTCAAATGTTCAATTCTGCTTAAGCCAGTGCTAGGGGACGTGGACGGTAACTTGCACTTTCCTGTACCGTCAATGAACATGCTCAATGAAACTGAGCCTGCAACATTTTCAATATTGTCGTGTTGGGCTTTCTCTAGGGATTCTGGTTTACCCTATTTTATTGTCACATCCGTGTTATTTATGTCGTGTGGCGGCTGTAAAAAGTCTCCCCGTACATTTAAAAAATGATGTTATATTTTCGATCTCTGAAGATCGTTCAGGACGATATTATTTTTGTGTATACATGTTATGTGGTACTTTTTGTGTCTTCTATTTTGCTTTTTTTTAAATTTTGGATGTTCCAGTAGTTTTTCTTGAATACTTTATAATCACTCTTAGGATGAGTTGCCTGCTTGTAAAATGTCTCTGTTGACGTCTTGCCTGTGATAAACATGTTTTATAAACACGCATCCCCTTTCAAAATTCCATTGTATTTAGTTCCGCCTTTTGTTTTCTCGTTTCGGGCACACTCATTCTTTTACTTGGGGACCATACGCCGCTTTTCATGGAATAACACTACTGTGTCACATTGAAGGTTCCATGAAAACCGTCGTATGAACAAATCTGCGGATGTTTAGAATTCAAACTTTCACCATTTTTCTTGTTTAAATGTGGAATTCTGCTTAAGCCGGTTCTAGGGAGCGTGGACGGTAACTTGCACTTTCCAGTACTGTCCATGTAAGGCTCAATGAAACCGATGCTAAAACCATAGCTTTCCTTCGTTAAAAATAAATGAATATGTATTTTAGACGGAACAGTAGTAGTAGAGGGGTAATGATTTTGTTTAGAAATAAATTTGAGGAAAATGGAAATGATTTTAATTTAATGTTATTGCCAAACTGCAGACTTACTCTCGATAACATACACGGCGCTTGAAGATGAACCGACTTACAATAATATAGACGCATAACGTGCTTTCAATTATGATATAAGATAATACAAAAAAAAAGAAAAAAAAAAAACGTCACGAAAGCATGATACGATTAATTGAAAACTAACAGTTTATAGAACAGACCATCCGGGTGTTTTGTTAACCATTATATTTTTTTTTTGAAAATGAAAAAGAATATGTTATGTGACATTTATTTGCTCTATTCTAAAATACAACTGGTAAAAATACATACACATAAGATAATTCAATTGATCTACATGGAAAAGTTTACTACACTGAATATTATTATGTAGATCCAGATTTCACAACAGCTGGTGTCATGTGCAGTTCGGCAGCTGTAAAATTTGGCCTGTACTTCACTTCAGTGTTGTTATATTTGTCTGGTCCTTCGAGATCATTGATGCCAGCACTATTAAGTGTTGATAATTGAGACCCACTCAAGCCGGTGCCAGGGGGCGTGAATGATGTTGCACTAATTTATTATCCCTCGTGTACAGACTCAATCAAACCGAGTTTGCAATTCATATGTAATTTTGTTGTGATTAATGCTTTCGAGGGATCACTTTGTTTCCAGATTTTTGAATATTAACCCCCATATTTTGTTGAAACAATTTTGGTTGTTCTTAGGGATGTAACTTTAAGTATGGCCAAGGCAAAAAAAATAAACAACAAGAAATGAGTTCATCGGATACGGGTGCCCCCGCACTCCACTGTTTTGTTTTGTCGATCTTATGACTTTATGAGAAATATATTGTAGGCTACATATGCCACAAGTTGAAAACTAATAATATTTTACTAATTAAAGGGCAAAAACTTTACAAATACTGAGTAACAAGCAAACCTAAAGGTGCATGAATACACATGCTGACTAACATTCTTGTAAACCTTCAGGCCTACAGGTCAAATAATTGTTGAGTTTTGCATAATCAAATTGAAAATTGCAAATTTATACTAACTCAACTGAAAAAAATCTACATGCAAATGCCAGAATAACTCTGCAAAATAGAATAAATCCAAAGCAAAACCTTAGGTGCACAACTATACATGCTGATTAACATTCCTGTAAAGTTCCATGACTGTAGGTCAAATACTTTTTGAGTTACATGCGACAAAATTTGAAAAATATAAATATTTACTAAGTCAAGGGCAATAACTCTAACAATATTTATTTATCAACACGAAAATACAAAGGTGCACAATTTCACCTGCTGATCAACATCTCTGTGAAGTTTCATGACTCTAGGTCAACAACTGCTACGTGCGACACAAGTTGAAAATTGCAATTACTCTAAAATACTAAATATTTCAACACAAAAATAGCCAGGTGCACAACTACACATGCTGGTCAACATTTCTGTTAAGTTTCATGACTCTAGCAGGTATAAGAATGTTAAGCGGTGCAATACTCCATTAAGCGATTTGAGACCATGCGATACGGAATAATGGCGGATTAATTTGTGGAAACACACGTCAGAGTGATTTTCTTTTATGATTTATATCATAAATCTTCGACAAAAATTGCATATTTTGTATCGAAGATGCAATATAGGACCGATACATATTTCATTTAAGACGTATTATTGTTGTTTCTCTCAAGTAAAACATATACAATAGTATATTTTACTGGACATCTCATTTAAGATATAATATTCTTCATATACAACATATTGTCAGAAATTATGGAAATTTAATTTAGCTTCGCCTGAAATTTGGATTGAATTTATATTGACTGAAATTTGAGTAAAGGAAAAGAGAACAAAAAGGCACTCTATGGAATAAACCCATCAAACATGAACTGGGACAGTGTTAATTTACCTACCATGAAAACATTCAAAAGAAATGTCAAATTAATATTCAGTGGACCCCGCAAAGAGAAATAAGAAGAAGTGAGAATTTAATATCTACATATATGGGTAGGAGTAAAGTGGCAAGACATTATATACGAATTTATACGCAGATGATAGAAAAAAGATCGACACATACTTCACAAAATTTGAAAATCACGTTCAACACAAACTAAACCCAATTTTTGCAAGGTACCAATTCAACATCGAAATGCAAGGTATTGAAAATATAGACCAATTCATGAAAGACTAAAACTGAAAGCCAACGAATGCAGATATCAAGATGGAACAAACGACGAAATGATCATATATCGCATTATTTTCGGGGTGAACAACCAAAAACTGAAAGAAAAGAATAATTAAGAAAGATATCCAAATCTCACAAAATTTCGAATACTGTAAAAATCAAATGTACATTTTTAGTCACCATGGACAGTACGTCAAACATGGACGAGTGCAAGGATCGACACAAAATAGAAGACTTAAACTACCTGTAGACATTTTGTACAAACTCTACTTTAACTCTCCAAAAGAATTTAGAACCTAAAATTGATGCTTTTAAAAAATTGTTTAAAACAATGGCAACACCGAAAACTTACACTTCTTGGAAAAGTTACTGTCATCAAATCTTTTGCTTTACCAAAACTGATCTATGCTTTATCTGTATTACCTTTACCTAGCTTGAAAGTTATAAAAACTTTAGAAAAATGTTATGTTTGATTTCATTTGGGATAATAAGCCAGAACAGATAATAAGGGATACATTGAAGAAAAAATATGAACATTGGGTAATAAAAATGATAGATTTGAGAAAATATATATTACCAATAAAAGCGAGCTGGTTGAAAAAAAATATAAATGATGACTCGACATCTTTAATAAAATATATATAGTTATCTCAGTTAGACAGATACGGAGGCAAGTTACTTTTTGAATGCGAAATAAATGACAAATTTATACAAAGCAAATTTAAAAGTTATCCATTTTTAAGATATATAATTTCATCCTGGAACCAAATAAAAGTCATGCCAAAATGTAACAACCAAAATAAACAATCAATTTGGAATAATATGAATATAACATCAAATGAAAAAACATTCTTCTATAAGTCTTGGTATGAAAAGGGTATTGTGTATTTTGAACATCTGTTTGACTTTAGAATTAATCAATTTTACACTTTTGAAAAATTTAAAACAATTTATCAAATCTCTGATGCAGATTACCTCAAATGTCAGACTCTAATAAGATATATACATCCTGACGTCATTACAGATATCAATCTAGACAACGTCAATATCAATACCCCAAATAGATATATTTAAGCGTCATTTATTAAAACAAATGAAACCAATAAATTTCTATATGAACATCAGCTAAAACGAGATAACATTATCAAAAATACTGCAGCAAATAAGTGGGAAAATATATTTGAAAACGAAAATATATGTTGGAATAAAACATACAAAAACATTCTATCAACAACGATTGACACTAAGTTAAGAAATTTTCAATTTAAATATCTACACAGAATAATTCTACAAACAGAAGTCTTCTACAACAAAACATTTCTTCCTCGAGTCTTTGTGATTTTTGTACAATGGATATTGAATCTATTGAACACCTCTTTTGGCAATGTTCTTACACGCAATTTTTTTGGAAGGATCTAATAGAATATTTCAAAAAAGGAATATTATTATAGAAATTAATTTGAAAACAATATCTAACTTAATTACAAGCACTGACACACAAAAAGATGCAAACAACTTTATTCTTCTGGTGGGAAAATGTTGCAAAATTGGAAAACAATTTAACTTATTTTACATTATTTTCGGACCAGACTAAGTATTGAAAAATGTATTGCATTTAATCGAGATAAACTGGAAACTCATTTTCAAAAATGGAATAGAATTTTCCTAGATACGAATATAATAACTTATCACATAAACTGCGGCGCAGGAGTGTGATAAAGCCATTTAATAAAAACGATATTACACTAGACAATATTACACTAGTGTAATAACACTTTGACGTCACGTCATTTGCACTATAAACATAGCGTTAAAGCGCGCTAATATTAGCGTTACACTATAGGCTCGTCAAAGAAAAATGACTTTTGTTAACAGTTTACCGTTCTTATTTTATATATGTGATAAATAGAATATTATATTCGTGTAGATTCAATACTAAATTTATTGAACTCGTTGAATAAAACAATATTATGCTCGCCAGAGGCCCGCATAATATGAGTTTATTCAACTCGTTCAATAAATCTAGTATTAAACCTACACTCATTCAATATCCTCTATATGTACACTGTATTACTGTATGATCACTGAGAAAAAAAAATGATTGTAAAAAAAAACTACCTGTAGAAATTGTGCAACTTACCATAGCATAACACAAAAAAGGAAATGCCCTATATATGGACAACGGTGTAAATTATATAATATTACAATGATTTGGCCAAAGTGTGTCGTTCAAACAAAGGGAAACAAAGCGAAGCATGTTCATGAATTGTCAAACGATTTAAGTGTAAATAGTGCTGGATAACTATATCATTGATACGGTAAGTCACAAAATATCACCAGCCCCAGATCGCCATTTGTTTACATTAAAATTGGCCCGAAATGCAAAAACATTAATTTCCAACTTGATACATGTTACATCGTTTATTACCCTCTAAGCTTCATGTTGAAACGCTTAACATGATATTCCCCCGATTTCCAATTTTTTCTCGTACTCATGTGACAATTAAAGTTATATGAAAAATTAGTTTAACCTGTAGCTATCGTAGCGCACAAGGTTCCCTAGACCTTAATTTTGCCGTGTTGGGCTTTCTTTAGGGGTTCTTTTTTTCTCTATTCTATTCTATGTCGTTAACAGTGACGCGCCCCCGCTTACAGGAGTACAGACATCCAATTAGACTCACATACATTAACTGCCAAAATACACAAAACATGACTAAGAGTCATGTAAGTTTCACGTGATTTGTTCAATGGCGTAGGCATACTCCCTGGTAAAAGCAAACAACGGCTGAATGATGACGCTATTCCTGTAATAACACTTCATAGACGTGTACCGGAAGCGCTCAAATCGCCACTTGTCAAATACGAAATTATAACGCCAGTGACGGAACCATCGGACTGGGTACACTTCATTGTAGTGGTAGAAAAACCAACAGAAAAATGATATATTTGCCTAGACACAATAGAGTAGAATAGAGAAAAACAAAATCCCTAAAGGAAGTCAAACACAACAAAATTGAACATGTTGCAGGCTCGGGTTGATTGAGCATGTTCATGGACGGTACTGTCAAGTGCAAACTACCGTCCACGCTCCCTAGCAATACGTATACCTCATTATGTCACATCAACACTTGATGACGTAACAGCAAAGCTCGCAGGAGCAAAATACTTTAGCAAGTTAGATCTTACGCATGCATATTGGTCAATACAACAAGGCAAACATTCGTTTTAAGTCCCAACATTTGGCACTCCTTTTGGTAGATATAGGTACTTAAGGTTACCATACGGTATATCATCATCAAGTGATATATTTTGTCAAAAAGGCAATAAGCTATTGCTAAACGGAACACACCCTTTTGTTAATAATATTTTTATATGTGGAAACCCTCGAAGTGAAAATGACAAACGTCTAACGCATGTCTTATAACGCGCGCGAGAGCAAGGTATCAGGTTTAATGAACAAAAATGCACAATTGGCACCAAATCGGTACCATTTTTTTGATCATATCATCACAGAAATTGGGTAAAAAGCTGACCCGTCTTAGATCGAAGCAATCATGAAATTGTTAATCCCCGATAACCGCGAAAAGTCGAAAGGCTGTTGGGAATGGTCAATTATCTTCCTAAATTCGCGCCAAATCTAGCAGAAGTTACTACGGAGCCTCTTGAAGTAAAAGATACAGAGTTTATGTTGGATCATTTGTATGACCGACAATTTTCTCAGGTCAAAGATATCATAGCAAAAGTACCAGTACTATGTAACTATGACCCGACAAAGCCGCTTATACTGGAAACGGATGCTCCAAAATTTGGAGTTGCTAATTGTCTATTTCAAGACAATATTCCTATCCCATTTGCAAGCAAAAGTCTGACGCAAACTGAAATCGTTTTTATGGAAAAGCCTCCTATTACAAGATCAAACTGCTATGAAGCTACGAAAATTGCTTCAATACTAATCAAACATGGCACAAATGTTAACTGGACCATTGCCTTTGTAGCGACATGCGAAATTTCCTGTCACCATGGCAACAAGGGGTTATCTCAAAATTGCCAGAAATCACTACTTTGCGTAGATTTTTTCATTAAAATTGATTTCAAAGTTCTGCAACTTCTCAATGGATTAAAATAGAGTCGAAGGCTTTTCAGCGTTGGTTAAATATTACCTTACAATTGATCTTGGGTTATTTTTAGCCTCCTGCAAGTGCAAAATTTTATTGGCGATTAGGGGTACTACTACCGCCTCCTTTCGAACCCCCAAACAGAAGGGGGCTCATCCCCCTTCAGTAAACCCCCTGATGTTAATTTTTGATACGGGGCGGCGTCTAAAAAGTAGTCACTTTTTCTTGCAACGTTTCCAAAACAAAAAAACAGTGTTTGAGGCCTAAATAGGACACTTTTTCACTGCTTTAGGCCTCAAAAAGGCGAGGTTGAAATGCCGTCAGAACACGTCTATATGAAGTAAATGGTTAAACGGTTGGCCAGATTCTAGAGCAAAGTGCGATCAATCAATGCTTGATTTCTGGAATCACCGCGATAAGGTAAGCACAGGAAATGACCTAATATTTCGAGGTCATACGATTATAGTACCGAGCAACTTAAGAATAAACTCATACTGGTCACATAGGAATTACAATAACACTTGAACGTGCTAAAGATTCAATTTTCTGGCCAGACATGTCCAAGCAAATAAAATAATATGTTAGAAAGTGTAGCACATGTCTTACATACCGTTACGCAATAAAAATTAAAATTATTTAAAGTAAAACGTTGTAACAGACGAATATATCCAATTCCCATTATATCTATATCTCATATGCGAAAGCTTTAGGTTCAAAGGTCAGGAAAAAATGAAAATATTGATTGACAATAAGAATATATACTAAATCTGTTTACAGATTAAATACAGCTGTTTTAGTTGGAACTGTGAAATTATTAGAAAATTGTATATACAATCTTGATATATTCAATATCATTTCCGGTTTAAAGATAAATACGGATAAGCAAATCATAAGTTACAAGAATTATTTGGATAAGGTAAAGTAGAAATTCCAACTCTTAACTATGTAACCAAATTGAATAAGACTCGTACAACAATAAAAAGTTAGGTGTTTTTAGCAACCTTGAAGACATTTGCAGCCGAAATAGACACGAAGTTCTTTATAAATACACATTATTAAAATATGTGTTTACTTAAGAAAAACAATTATAAAATGTGTGATTATTTATAATCTTGTACAGTGGTTTATGTCATTGTCATTGCCAAATGCTCAAGAGAATTGCATTAAACAAATAAAGCGATAATAATTTATTTTCTTTTATGGAAAATAAATGTTGAAATATAATTAAAATATCCGTTATAGATAAGAAAAAAGAAACATAATTTATAAAATCGTAAACGATTTACAGCCATTTTGAAATTGAGTTAAAAAGTAAGTTGAATCAAAAGTCTAGGGAATGGAAATGGCGAATCTTGAGTCACTTTTTATCTGTATATAACCATGCTTCTCAGTAATATCTGAAGAAATTGAATTATTGTTGACAAGTGTTGAAAACATGGCCTTACATTTGCGAATTGAACATTTATTGTATTGAAAATAATTTTATTAAATGATAAACACTATGTTTTGTAAAGCTTATTTACATTTTAAAAGTTGAAATATAATGTATATTGTTGATTAATATGAAAGTAATATCTAAAGTTCTCAAAAGTTGAAATGTATATATGGTATGAGAGGTACATTTTTAATTATTCAACAAGTTATTGATACAATTCCTTTTTTATGAAGAAAATATAATAGGTACAGTAGAGAGGAAATATCTTAACACAACAAAACATTTCTTCAATCCATATCTTAAATGTAATTTAAACACTAGTAAGGTTAGTAGATTCACTTATGATATCCTTGTTTTTTAATCAGTTATCTTGTACCTTATACAAGGGTAGATTCTGTTGGACCTATATCATAGCAATGCTTTTTTTTCATTTTCAAAACAACCTGTGGCTTTCTGAGGGAGGAAATATAGCGCAATATATCAGAAACGAGACGATCAAATTAAAAAAATGAGAATGGAATTTACCCACACATTTTATTAAATTTTCAATATCAATTCAATTTAACATGCATGGCATGGTACATAGCATAGGCTATATATAGGGACAATGTTCTGTCAACTAGCTAATATAATTCAGCTGCTGTTATGTGGTTGTGGTGAAAAAATATGCACGAGGGGGGGGGGGGATATTAGCATTTTTAGGTGAAAATATACATATTTACAGATCTTTATTCGGCTGTAAAATACAGGAAAAGATCACTGCATAGAAGGTGTTGTTTTAAACTATATCAAATTGTTACTTTATGATAGATTTAAAAAATGATGTGTTACGTTTACCTATCTGTATATATATATATATATGACTTTAGAATGGCAAATTTCTATTATACACTGTCAAAATCCTTTGCCTTGACAAGCAATGGCAACTATTTTCGCAATAACAATTCCATGGCAATTTTCTTTTTTGTGCGCATAGAATGTATTAAATTTTATTTTAACAAGTTTTACAACTTATGGAACTAAAAGTCGTCTTAATGATCCAATCCGATATAATTGTCATCATAAGTTAAATCTTCTTTATAAAGGTCATCGTTGAGGACTTAATCAGTATTATCATCATAACCATCATCACTTTTTTCATACTGTTAATTCTAAAAAGTGTTGTGCATAATCTTATTATACTGGTATCTTTACAAGATAATATTTTGAGTGAACCGACCAAATGTGTTTAAATCGGTTCAAAACAACAACACCTGCAACAAAAGGCACACTCAACATTATACACACATTCATAATTTTCATAATCTGTATCTGTATTTTAATTTATTAATAATGATAGTGTTAATTATGCAAAACGAAGATAAATCATCATCATTATCATCATCATATTCATATTTACTTCGAGCATTATCATCAGTTTTACCATTGCAACTGTTCTTATCATCCTCTTTACCATCATCAACATTTCAACCATCATCACCATTAACAACAGTATCCAAAATGCATTATAGCATAATTGTTACTATATCAATACGAGGATTGATCAAACAGTTCTTGGCCAACTCATGTCATTACTTTTCATTAAATCGCCCTTAACTTTGCCCATATGTGCTCAAACTGGTTTAACCCTTCAAAATAGAACTCTCTATTTTGGTACTCAAATAACTCATTGGCCGCCCTCATGACAACTTCATTGCTTCCAAAACTTCTACCAAGGAGCTTGATTTTCAGTTTCGGAAACAGGTAGAAGTCAGAGGGGGTCAAGTCCGGAGAATATTGGGAGGGGGAAGAATTTCAAAGCCGTAGTCAGTTGCAGCAGCCATCGCAACTGTGTAAACTGGCGTATTGTCATTAGTGATGTTCCGATTGTCGCAAGTCGTCGATAATCAGTTACTGTTATGTAAAGCGACAATAATAGATTCACTAAAATTTGTTCCGCGACGTCGTTGAAAATGTTTAAAAATCAAATGTAATTAATTCTGACGATAATTTTCTTTTAGGAACACCTCGCCGATCGCAATAAATCATCTCAGAGACAATTTGGAGTTGAACAGGCTCAATAAGTGATGTAAACAATAGTAATATAATGTGATTTGAATGTTATTATTTGACATCCATTACAAAATAAAATTTATTTCGTAAAATTATGACTATCATAAGGTTAAAACTGTGTTAAAAGTGCTAAATGAAGTTCATGTTACTGAATATAATCAAGTGCCTTGTGAAGATATGTTACTGCCATATTTCTTTTTAACGCGACGTTATTCGAAAAGTTATCGATTATGTCCCATCCGACTGAACCGATGATCGATTGGGACAAATTTCAACCGATTTCCATCACTAATTGTCATACTGGAGCAGAACGTCTTGAGTCAGTTTGCTCCTCCTTTTACGCCCAATTTCTTGACGCAGACGTTTCGATTAATCTGCATAGTACGTACCGTTTATGGTACAACCTTGATCAAGATAGTCAATCATGATTATTCCCTGACTATCCCAAAAAGTTTGAAGGCATCATCTTCCCCGTTGATGGCACCCTCTTGAATTTCTTCGATGGGGTGCACCAGGGTGCTTCCACCGTGAGTTACGATCCTGTAGATAAAAAACAGGTTTATCCTCGTAGCGAGACAGTCAAAAATATAGAGATGTCAAACCTTGTCTGTTTCTTGTCGTCAGTCATCTGTCTGGAGACCCATCTAGCGGAAACGTTTGACATGTCCTAGATATTAGTCAGAATTTCCTGAACTAAACCAAAGTTTATACCCACTTCAAAGGTCTCGCTTTCTGACGCACATGACTAAATCGTGCACAGTTTCATCGTTGGTGGCCTCTTTTGGCCGCCTAGGTCGCTTATCATCTCCAGTGCTCTCTCTGCCCCTCTTAAATGCAGCTGCGCTCAGTGCTATAGGAAGGAGACTCCTTCCCAAGTGTTCCCATGGCGTGCCTATAGTTTTTGTGAATACTCATTTTCCCATTCCATGGGGACTTTTTTGTAAACAATTCTAGATAACTCTCTCCGTAAGTATGCCGGCAACTGAAACCTATTACTTTTGAACTGTTGTTTGATAATGAGAAAATCGAAAATATGATACGTTTCTTCTAGTTGAAACCCTAAATTTCATATCATTTATTTAAAGCGTATGTAATTAAAACATGTACGAAAATGAAGTTCATCTCTGTAGTAATCTCTATATACCGTAGCTATCTACCACTATTTAAAGATTTGAAGAAAAATGTTTTCTTCAGGTCTGATTCTATGAAATCTAAATCACTTTAAGAATAAGTTTTCAACTAGATAACAAAATTCATTACTGAAACAAATATTATATACATGCAATATTTCAATTAGTATTCCATAACATGTGTGCACATGATAGCACAGTCGTCTTTTGTTTCAAGCGCCTCAGCAACAGAGAACGTTAACATCACGCATATTCTACTATACAAAAAACGACTAATGTGATATTGTCCCATTAGTCTCGTGAACGTCTGTGCACCTCAAACATGTGTTTGAGTTACTATAGATAGATAGCTGATACAACTCAAATTGACAATGAAAAACGAGCATTATGTCATGTTTTTCCATGAAGGAAACATATAAAAACCGACTTATCATTTTCAATATGACAAATACACCGTCAATTAATAAAGACAATCGCACAAGAGCATAAGTACGCCGTTATTAAGTGGGCGGTCGCAAATTTGAATCTCTGTGCATCGTGGATATGTTTCACATTATATTCAGAACACATTGTCCCTGTTACTAACTAAAATATATTTTTTTATCAAAATCACGAAATTAGTGAAACAAAACACGTATCAATTAACATAGTTATGAAGTAATTATATCAATAATTTTTTGCTTATTATACGTTTAACAATTAAGTATTCATAACTATTTGGTTTTTACAATGTTTCAAAGGTCTTTCAAAACACCATGAATTTTAGTGATACTGCTCTTACAGTAAACATTAGTTTAAGCACAGATAATAAGGTAGCGAGGACAAAAATAATAGTGTATAATAAAAACAAATATCACATAGTAAATCATATTGAACAAAATATAAGCGGTCAACATGTATATTGCGCATTTTGTTAAAATTTTCCTCGCGGTTTTTTCACACTAAATTTTATGCGAACTACAAAAACACAGCCTGTTAAGCGGGCTTTTTTGTTTTTTCGAACCCAGAAATAAAATAAAAAGGGGCCTGTTACATTTAAAATTCATGAACAAAAAGATAAAATGATGAAAAACTTTTTTTAGAATGTACAATTTTTTGTTTTATATTTTTCAAAATCGATTAAAAGAAATAGAAGGGGGTGTCGCTGGAGGAAAAACCCCTAAAAAACGGGGGTGTCAGCGAAGCTTTTTTATTTAAAATTCGCCCACACCCCCCTAATTATCTTGTTTTTTCGTGACACCCCCCCCTTCTATTTTTTAATTCGCGCGGCCCCCCTTGGGGAAAATTTTTTTTTTTTAACTTCTTCTCCCCGCGCCCTTGATAATAAGCGTGTTTTCGCTGCGCGCCCCGCAATTTAAACTTGTTAATTTCCGACTTTTTGCTTGGCGGGGTCGCGGGGCAAAAACACGAATAGCACAAATCAGCCACCAAAGTGTATAGTTCTACTAGAAAGGTTCAGCCTTCGGTATGATTTTGATATTTATTTAACATGATGATTCAAGGGTTCCTGGTTTATAAGATTTTATTAAAAGACTATTGGGATTGCCAATGATGTAGCAGTCAATCGAACAAGAAAACCTTAAATGACTAGACCAGCTGACTGATTACCACTAGACCTAGGATCTCTTCAAAGACGAACCTCTTATATTTTTATAATTTAGAATAAGTGCATGCAAAAACGCTTTAATATAAACTTTTTGGTATAAATACTTTTGTATGATTTTAATCAAGATATATGCGAATTGTTCTACATATTTCATACATTTTGATATTGTAAGTATTATTTTTAACCGTAAACTATGTTGCAAAATCATAATATCATAAAAAGCAGCAATTCAAAATTGTCGTGTTTAAAAATTGACCGTCCATGAAAGGCTCAATGAAACCGAGTCTGCAACATTTTCAATTTTGTCGTGTTGGACTTTCTTAAGGGATTCTGTTTTTTCTCTATTTTATTTGTGACAATATGTGTCCTATCATATACACGTATAATATCTTTAGCAAAGCAGCAGTACTGATGTAATTAGATTACTTAGTAAACTATTAACAAGATACACGCTTATGTACGCATTGTATGAAATATCATTATTATTTGTTTTTTTCTTTTTTTCTATACATTATTTCTTATTTGACTATTTTTTATTTTTTTCTATTGTTTCTTTCTTTCTTCTTATTTTTATAAATTCATGTTATTTTCAAAATTACGATCAAAAGTGTTGACATGATAAGAAACAATAAAATAAATACATGTATATATAGCATTTTCAAATCAATGTTTTACAGAATTACCAGGAGATGGGTATGCATATGGTTTGGTTTTTTAACATGCATAGCTATAACATACCTGGGAAATAACTTTGGACAGACAACTGAAATACCGACATTGGATGAACACCCCCATTCTGAAATATCTATGTGTGTTTATGTTTATTCAATCTGATATCCAAAACAAACTGAGAGTAATGCAACTTAATCTTAATTAAACAATTAACAATCATGTAATATTCAGTAAAAAGCTTTCATTTTCTAAAGATGTATCTGTGAATACAATCAAATGAACCGGATAAGGAATATAAGTTGTGATTATTCTGGTGAAAATATGACTGACTTTTGAAACCTTTTCGAAATATTTTATCTCAATTTGTATGATTTTGTATTTTCTGTATATACTTTTTTATTTGCTTTATAATCATACCGTAATTTACCTATGTACTAATCAGAAATTATCTACATAGCCTTTATTTGTTGACAGATTAGAAAGTAATGATGCGCTCAGAAAAATATTGCAAATATACCAAACGGATAAACAATGTAATGATGCTATGTTAGCTGCTGATCCTGTCCACTCAGTTTTATTTGTAACAGGTAAAATTATTATATTCAACAGCTAGGACACTATTAAAACACTGCTTTTTACATATCCACTTTATTTTTTTCCAAGGGTTTTTAAGTAAATAACGGCGACACAATCTCTGTTAAAATAAGATTGTTTTGAATCATATAAACGGTTTGAATTGAAAAAAATATATGTGTATTCGAATGACCGTAAAATAATATAATTATATTATAAACAATTTAATTTGCAATCAGGAAGATGTTCAGTATTCCTCGGAGAATATGTTGACTTTACTGCAATACTTTACAATGGATATTTTTTTTTTTTTGTTTTTGTTTTTGTTTTGGGTTTTACGTCACATCGACACAGTATAGGTCATTATCCGAACGCTCGCAGCCTTTACTGTGGAGGAAGACCTCAGGTGCCCTCCGTCATATTTCAGGCACGTAACGGGCACCTGAGTAAGAAACCACCCGACCGTTCCGTTAAGCTAGCTGGATAGCTTCCTCACATGAAAGAATCCAAAGTCCCTGTCGGGGACTCGAACCCACAGCGGTGAGGGGCAAGTGGTTTGAAGTCAACGACCTTAACCTTACAATGGATATGGTAAACCTAAGTATTCTGGAGGAGATCATTTACGGGCACGTTTATATAATGACTTACTTGGTGCATATTCCCCTGGTACGATTTTGGATCATAATAATGGCACATACACCGTAACTGTACAAGCGTTGTGGATAGGACGGGCGCAGTTAGAAGTAGAAGTTTTATATACAAAAGAAACCCTGATTACCGCAATTCGTTTAAGGAGAACATGGGTATGAATACCTTGAATTAATTACTAAGGACAATATTATCAATTTTGCAAACTGAAATTTAGATAAAAAATCATTAATCGCATATTTGTTTTCATAATGGACTATAGCTGAAGGAGTAAAAACGTACATCACTAGAATTTAAAAAATGGAAACACACCAATCTCAGTTTCGGTTTTGCAGCACTCATCGATATTACAACCAGAAGCAATTTGTATTGTTATTTGTTGTCTCCTGTCTGACAAATATAATTTCCTTTAATTTAATACTAACAAATCAAATACAGTTTGTTCATTATATGACATTGAGTAATTTGAATACATTTTTTTTGTTTTTATGATTTCAGGAATGCCCTTCATTCAATTGATCACATAGATTGCATTATGGTCTTAAACTGCATGTTCTTTTTAGATTGATCTGTTTGTTATTATTTGATATAGGCAATGTGTATATATAGTATTATTAATTGCGTATATAGTTTCATTTATTTATCATGTTATTTTTTTTTCTGTTGGGATCACCTTTGTATCATTGTTTCCACTTTCAAATAATGCTATATGATATTTTCTGGATTTTAGGAAACTCTTAAGTGGACGTTATTCTTTGTTTTTCTTCATCAAATGTTTTTTGCATAGTTATATGGTAAACGTGTCTCGTGGCAATAATTATTTATCTTTAATATTGTTTGTTGCTCGTTAAAATACATCCTCAGTGTTGCTTCATAATATGAAACAATCATACATATATCTTAGCCAGTACTATCTATGAATTTTTTATATTTGATCTAGTTCAGTGCAGAGTACGTCGTCAAAGACATGCAAGTTCTAATGTTACATTAAAAAGTGTACATAGCAGTGCCTTCTTTTCTTTGATTGCAAATAGATGATTCTGAGTGAAAATGTTTTCTATATTTGGTAAAGCATTTGATGGAAAAAAGAAATGAATAAATCTAAGAAATATTTGTGCTAGCATGATTAATGAGATACTGATTCCTTCATATTAAACGACATCAGGTTGACCAAGCAGAAATTAATTAAGTGTTTGAAAAGTTGTTTCGAATGTTGTTTGATAAAAAAATCAATATCGGTGTTTTAGATCGCAACCCACACTTTCCATTTCGAAGTAAAATACATAGTCATTTACTTATGTATTTCATGACTTGAACATGCGGGAATAATCGTTCCTTACGCATGCCCGAATATCGAGGCTGCTAAAAATGACCTATTTTTTAGAACAGGTTTTATATTTAACATCTTCTCTTCGATTCAATCAATGAATAAAAGTAGTAATCTTACATTGTAGTCCCAAAAGAGCGGTAATTTTGTGCTGCCTTTTTTCAAAAGAAATAAAATTAAAACCATATAGTTAGGATACCGGTCACGCCGATGTTCAAATAACCAAAGGATGAAAACTCTTGCATGAATTTAAACAAAATAAATTGTCTGGCTTTTACAGTCTTTATGATGACGAAAAAGAAACTGTATGATATAGACCAAAATTATCTTTGAATATCAAAATGTTTAATTCGTTAAATGATTTATGAATGATCAATACGTTTATTGATTTAATTTCCATTACGTCCCATACATAGGCTTTTTCGTGACCAGCATAGCCGTCATGTCTATTTTTAGTGACATCTTGGTTTTTCTCCATTATCTTAACATTGCCATTCAACAGTCGTAGTTCCCTTGCCGATTATCTTTAAATTAATTTTAACCCACGAATTCAACACAATGTCCGGTAAATTGCGTTGTCTACACGATTTTTTTCTATAATAATGCCCCACTTTGAAGACACATTTTTATGGTCAAAATAATAAATTTCTTGTTTGATAAAAATCTGGAAACAAAGTGATCAGTCAGTTTTATGTGAGGAAGGAACCCAAAGTCAATGAAATGTATAATGCACAGGGATTGGAATATATATTTTAAACTCCGTAACATCCATTGCATTACATTTTACCCAATCTATATGTAGTTTCAATATTTAATATGGTAGGTTGCTATCTTGGTGTGATTTACATTAAAAGTTAAAACAATATATTTTATGGTTAATACAACTTTGTTTAAAGTATCATTTGTACATCGAAGTACTACTTAAGCTTAATGTAGTAAAATTGCAAATAACAAATTATTATTATATGCACTTTAAAACATAAATCGCATTAATTTTCTAGACTAACGTCTCTAAGTTAATGGATAACTTAAGGTTGTCTCTGAAACCTTATCTGTTGATATTGTAGGATTTTTCCAACATTTTTGCAATTTTTTCGTACAAGAACTATACTGATAGAACAAAATGTGGTCCTGATAATAAAACAGTACTAGGATACTCTAAAGAATCTAAATTGTGCAATTTTTCCTATTGGAACAATTCACAACAATGGTTCTGTAGGAAACCAAAATATCAGCTTTCATGTGACCATTGGAGTGCAATTACCCGTAACTGGAAGGATTTTACTAAAGGAATGAACACATGTGAACAACAATTGAGTAAAAGGTATGATACCACCTTCTACAAACAGTAAAGCACGATTTTAATCAAAAATAAAGTATATTCTAAAAATTTCAATATATAACCCACTTTTATTTAATTGAGCAGTGTCTTTAAGAATTAAATGAAAACTATTTTTTTTTTCATAACACTTTTTTAAATATATTAAAACATGTCTGAAATATGTTTTGACGGGTGTCAAATTAAAGGGTTCTGGCTGTACTATGTTTGATAAGTTGTGACCATAGTGAAAAGCAGCATTTCAAAGTAGTTCAGTACGCATTTATCATGACTGGTTTCATATTTTCAAGGGATCGTCATACACATATACAGTCTAACATATCTTTACAAATACTTCCCAATAAAATGGATGGTATAAACAGGACTAAATTTGTAGCAACCAATATCACCTGTTCAGATTACAATAAAACACAATTATGGTTCCAAGTTAAACCTACTGGATATTACTACAACAATAAATGGATTTTATTACATTGTAAAGGTAAGATATCAATTTTAAGTAGAAACATGTAAATTTTACACATTGCTGATTTTATTCACAACAATTGTGATGTTTTTCCCCATAGCAATTTTCTGTTTATTAGATATCACAATGCTTTATTATATTAAAAAGTCTATTGGAATGTTTTTGTATTAAGTTGTATTTCAAATAAGCTATAAAAAAATTTTAAGATCAAAATCGGTGTAATTCTTAATTTGACAAGTGCATTTTCCCCCCGAGGGAAAAAGAAATTCCCAAAATAGAATGTTTTAATAGAGATTATTAAACGGTTTACACTTTCATGGTGAATGTTTCCGCAATAAGACTTTACTATTTTGGGGAGACTCGACACTTTATCAGTGGTATGCTTACTTAAAAAACAAATTTCTGGCTGGAATTGAAGTTACTTGCACTCCCGGACAGGGATGGCATAAATACCAAAGGTGCTACTTCTACATGTACAACATGACATTGATTTTTCTCGGACATAATATCCCATTGTGTGGTTATCAAAAGCAAAATCTTTACACGTTTTTTAAAAGAATTTCATTTGAAAAATTCATTGAATTAGAATCAGGAAATAGAGATGATCTTCTACTCGTTTTGCATTTGTATGCTCATATACAATTATATAGATTCGAACATTTTGCTGCACACATATCTGAAATAAAAAAAAGTTTAAAACGGATCTTTAAGACGATGACTGATATAAAAGTTTTCATAAAATTACCCCATGCGTATCGCACATTTGAGGAAGTGTTGTGGAAAATTAAACGAAACGACTACGTCGGGTTTATTTTTACACATATCATGCAAACAATGTTTCAAGGACTTTTCGATAAAATTATTGTATTAGATCAGAAGGACTCTACTATTGCAAAGCGAAACTTAGACATACATCCATCGGAAACAATTGTTCGGGAAATGGTTCTTCAGTTAATGAGTTATTCGTGTACAAATGATCATTAATATACACATAGATTATAGAAAATGTTTTGAGTTTGCCAACTTGAATTAAGATATTATATAGTATGTGTGTATTCGAATTAACACAAACTTTCCTAAATATACATGACTGAATACGTTTAATTCACTGTTATTTAAACACATCAAAATGCATGTCAAATTATGATATTAATGTTAATTTTATTTAACTAGCTTCTTTTATTTTAGACATTGATTGTTAAATAATCTAACAGACGTTTGCAAATCCGTCAGGAGTCCATTTAAAAAAAATAAAAATAAAATTACTGTTATTATAATACTGAACACATATACGTTGTCTTCATCAAATTTATACCTACGCAAAGGTTGATCTTTCATATGTTTTTAAAAACAAAAAATAAAATTATGGCATCCAGTACAAACTCAGACCGGTTTAAGAGCCATAGACATGCAACATCGGCCCAGCTCAAAGAAAGAGATAAGTTTTGAAGTTTATAATACACCAAAGTGTCTGATACAAAAAAGGTATTGTAGAAAATATGCCGGATGTTAAAAACCCCAAAAATGTCATGCTAAAATTTAATATCATTTACAAAGCTTTTGATTGTTGTGTAAATATGTTAAAACGGTTTGCAGTGCAGTGTTTATTTATTCGAAAACGTCTTCATTAGGGCGTCGAACATTTTTATACACATTTATCATCTGTTCGGAACCATACCTAGTATTACAGTTTATGGCTACTAGTTATGTGTTGCTTCAGTTATCTAAGTGTTCAAATAAGATGAGTCGTTACCAAGAGGTTTGTTGCTAAAATATGTTAGATGTATTTATGTTGAAATGGATATAAATATTATAAAATACGGTTATTATTTTAAGTTTGAAAGGACTAGAGACTGATTTTAATATCCGTTTAAAATACAGATATTTAGAATACACAGGTATTTCTTATTTTGATTTGCTTATAGTTTGATTTTTAAAATAATAAAATGTTATACAGTTAGATGTTGAGTTTATTCTGGAATAAATACTAATATATACCCGTGAATTATTCTTTTAATATCGTTTCAAATTTGCACATGTCTACATTGATATTTCTTTAAATGTATGACTCATCGCTGCATGTTTACCTTAAACTCATACACATCGCCAATCATTGACCATAACTAAAAATCACAGTAAGTTTATACACCCTTGTTATGTAACAGAAGATGATCCTGTAATGCAGTAAACAAAATCATAATGACAAAATTCTTCAACAATGCGATCACCATTATATATTACGTAAATATTTTAAATTGTTGTACCATCGTAATTCTGATTAAATTTTCAAATTCAATTGTTATTTAAAAAAACAACACTTCTACGAATATGTATTAGCAAGCATTATGTCTATGGAGATGGTGGTTTACAAAGTTCTTTGGACCATGGGAAAAAGTGGTTTTTCTGCTGTCTTCACTTGAATTGTCAAGCGTGTTATTATTAAAGGTTATGATCCAATTACTTTAAGGCATACTGCATGCTTGGTGTTCAACCCTTCACTTCTCTTTTTGATTCCATCTGAGGAACCAAGTGGAATAATCTATGACAGTTCTTAAGCCTTTTTGACTGAATTGTTTTGATTTTCGTCTCCTTTCATGCTTAGTCTGGCCTGTCTCGTTCATCTTCCTTTAGGACATTAAGTACCTTTGTTATGATCATTAAACTGTACTTGTTTACATATTTACTTGATCCTTTATGTGTTTTATTTATTTCGTCTAATGTGACCTTGGCAATTGTTTTTCACTTGGCTGTATTCATTATGTTACACCTTTACGTCATACAGGAAGTCATTGGGTCCAAGAATGAGTTTTTGCGAGTCTAAAACTGGTTTAAACTCCCCAGTGGTTTAATTATTACTGACCATTTAAATGTGGTACGCCTCTGCGTTCCTTCCATATTTTAGTAGTGACTCATTAATATACATGAGACTGAATACTTTCCCACTTGATTCAACGGTACGGGAAGTGTGAAATCTCTTGAAAAATGTGGCCTACTTAGAAATCAATCAGTTACATTTGAACCAGAATAAATTCCTGAATTGACAGTCCAGAGGTCAACTAAGCAAAGCAAGCGGGCCATTCCTATTATGATTTTAACAAGAAACATGTAAGCATGATGTGGGTTTTATGGAAATCTTCAGGGACCAGAGACATGACATATTCTCCTCTATTGATGCACAACTTAAGTTGTATCAATCTGTTTTATAAACACTAATCAATGTTTTTTGTTTTTTTTTCTCTTTCGATAACTCTTAACGTCCCTAATTTTCAACCTGTAACATTAGTTAAACCTTTGGTTGCTTTAGGTTTTTTTTATTAAAACTTCATTTTATGCTTACATGAAGTAATGGTTTTAAATGTTTTTTTTACACTTCCAGCATACATACAGATCGATTGATTTCTCTGTGATCTACTTAACAACTATCTCATTCTTATATGAATACAAGCCGAGAATCAATCAGGAAGTAGGTCTCAAAATTAGTAATAGTTTATTTTACAGATACTTGGGGCTATGTGCGTTGCCCTTCTTGATCTGCACTTGTATTTACCATGTTTATTTTTATTTTACAAACTGTAGTTGTATGTCAAACAGTTTGTATTTCGACCGGGTCACATAGTATTTTACATAACACTTTTTCCCGCTATTTTCATTACTCCCTAGAATAACATACAGAACGGTACAGAAATAACAGTTTATTCAAGACTTGTACACTAAGAACATAATCATCATACATATACATATAAAGTACATATAATTAAATGTCATAATGGACAATTAGCACATTATCACAAATTCAAATTTTGAGAGGTTGAACTCTTTCTTATTTTAAGTAATAGGAAGTTCTATGGGAAATTGCGAGTTTAGCATGTTTAGTGTTCAACCCTTTTACAGTTGGACATTACGCTTTCCTCTTTTGATTACATCTGACGGACCAAATGGGAGACTCTATAATGGATAGTTCGTTAAGCCCTTTGGGACTGAATTGTCTTAATGTTCGTCTTCTGCCTTGCTTCGTCGGGCCCTTGTAGGTGATTTTCTTGTTGCTCTGTCTTCCTTTAGGACATTGAGTACTTTTGTTATGGTCATTGGGTTTACTTTTATATGTTTCTACATGATCATTTTAATGTTTCACTTATTTAACCTTTTGTAACCATGACAACTGTTAGAATTTCACTTGGCGGGGATTCATTTTATTTACACTGTCTCGTTAATAGGAACATGGTGGGGCTAAGAGCGAGGTTTGGTGCACCATTGACCGGTTTAAACTCCCCAGCAGTCATTATTATGCTGCTGGCCGTTCCAAGGCGGCGCCCCTCTGTGTTCCTCAGATGTATGTCTATGTTGTTTCTTACTGTTTTGGTGACACTTTTGCTTGTGTCATTTGTCTTTTTTTCGTCCACGGTAAGTATCTTCCCCATTGCCTATAGTTTTTATTTCTTTGATTAACCCGCCCCGCTTCCCCCGGTCTCCTGTCCCTTTCCCCTTTGTGGGCATATTCTTTTCTTTGAATTCTTAATCAGTTACAAATTATTTATCATTTAATGATTAACCTGTCCATGCTCTGTCTCTACCCTGTTTTTGTTTGTGGTCTACTCCTTGCCACTGGTTCTTGTTGCTGGGTCATATGGGGGTTGCGTTCATTGAACGCTGCCTTTCCTTGTTGATCTTGTTTATCATATTTTAATATAACTAGCAAGATTTTTTCAGAATAATCTAATTTTAGTTTTAGTTTTTGTTTTGTTTTGCATTTTAACAACACTGCAAGTTTAACTACACTTGGGTTGATATAATGGTAATGTTTAATATATTTCTTTGCTAATCTTATTATAGCACAGACAAACAAGTATAAAATGATATTCATCTTCAAAGACCTGTGTATATCAGTATGTACAATAACGTTCATTTTGTAGCAACTCTATTCGTACCATATATATATATATATGTTTGTTTACGTAACGAATATGAAAACATTCTTATTTTACTAATAAACAGCAGTATATCTAGGTATGGCTTATAAAAAGTATTATTAATTATCTTATATATTATGCAATTCTCTTGTAATTTTGTTGTGATTAATGCTACCGAGAGATCACTTTGTTTCCAGATTTTTTTTCTGTGTGGTGCCCCGTACTTCACTTCAGTTTTGTTATATTTTTTTGGTTCCTCGGGATCATTGATGCAAGCACTATTAAGTGTTGACAATAAAGTACCACTCAAGCCGGTGCTAGGGGGCGTGAGGGATGTTACACCTATTCATTATCCCTCATGTACAGACTCAATCAAACCGAGTCTGCAACATATCTTCCAATATAAAGTGGGTAACGAGCCAGTTCACCATAAACAGCTGCATTTGAAGTTCTTATATTTACATTCAATATTCTCTTAAACATCTTAAGATGTATTGTTTCAATTTCTTTAGATTAATTTTGGCCCCAAATACCAGCTGCATAATTTAAGATTGATTAAACAAGAGTCAAGAAGCCAACACAATAACTTTGGTTTCAGTTTATATTTTATAATAGTTTTTCAGTAATGTATTTGACGTGTTCAAAGATTTACCAACAAGTTGTTCCTGTACAAAATTACAAGTATAGTTAAAAACTGTATATCAATAATTGAATCATTCACAACCTCTTGGTGTTTGTCATTATACAAAATATTTTTGGAGGACAACAAAGCACCTATCTTCCTAAAAACCAGAACTTTAGTCCCATTTACATTAACCTCTAGACTCCACTTTGTACAGTA
Source organism: Ruditapes philippinarum (assembly GCF_026571515.1). NCBI lineage: Eukaryota > Metazoa > Mollusca > Bivalvia > Venerida > Veneridae > Ruditapes > Ruditapes philippinarum. The sequence goes on from NW_026854035.1 coordinate 34,680, forward strand.
ACTGTATAATAAAACTAAACTAGTGTTTATTTCCTCAGGCGAATTTCCCAGAATGGCAATATCGTCTGCAAAAAGCAGCAATGTCAAAATAATATCATTTATCTCTAAAGCACAATTTATATCATGTTGCAAAATAACCCAATGCCATCAATAAAAAGTGAAAATAAAATCGGCGAAATTTTCTCCCCTTGACGTAAGCCTAAAGCATATTCGATATACAGTAAACACCGCTTATAACGATATTCAGGGGACATACAAAACTATATCGATATATCCGAATATCGTTACAACCGAATTTCTGTACGGTGTGTAGCTTACTGACGATGCACTGCATCGTTCAACATGTATAAGCAGTAGCATTATATACTAGACATGTGACAATCATGTACTTACGACAAAACTTTATTCTTTTTATGCATATCAATGTTGAATGCATAAAAATCAGTTGCACATCAAAATAAACACAAAACTGACATAAACCGAAAGTAATATGTACACAGGTACTGGTAACCTTACATTGGCTTAAATTTATACACTGGAAAAAAAACCGTCAAAATTAAATTGCTTTTTTAACTATTTACACTCATGGGTAAATCTTGTTTAAGTTTTGTTCATGTACAAAGACATTCACTGTCGGAAAAAATCAGTTAATTTTGTCTGCTTTTTGGCTTTCCCTATTTCAACTGAAAATTTCTCAAGTTCATGTAAACATCCGAAAACAGAATCACACGAATCAGACTTAGAAAGAACAAAGCGTCTGCAAGTGTCTTATAGCATTAAGAAACTCATTCATGGTGGGTGGGGGTCATCAACAGTCTCAGAGTCACACTCTTCGTCACTCTGCGACAGGGTTTCAGTGGGTTTCAATTTTTGCTGTACCTCCGCTATTATATCGCTATCGGACTTCTGCTCAACGGAGACAACATTCTCATCGGCATTTATGTAATCATCAAAAAATGTTTTTTGTCTATGTCACTGAATACTCTAAGGCGATTCCATTTCGATGCCAATTCAGCCAGCGGAATGTCATCGTCCTCGAACTCGTCTGTGTCAGACGAATCGGAAACATGCCCCTGCGGGGTCGCATTAATTTCATGCTGTGCTTGATTCATAAATCCAGCCTTTCTAAAACAATTCTGGATACACGTCGGTGTTACATCTTTCCATGCCGCATAAAACCATTGTATGGCTTTTAGAATGTTAATCTGTTTATCGATATGTTTGTCTAGACATGAAATAATATGGTCAAGGACACGTGACCTGTAATGCCTTTTGAATGAAAAGATAATCCCTTGATCACTGGGCTGTAACTTAGATGTAGTGTTAGGTGGGAAAACAACAGTTTTACAGCTTTTAATCCCTCGATTTTCGGATGGGCCGGGCAATTATCAACAAACAATAGAAATAGATCTTTTCTCACGTGTCATACGTTTGTCAAGTTTTTTCACCCAACTGATAAATATTTCTGAGTTCATTTAAGCACGACGATTAGCTTCGTAATCTACCAGCAAACTTTTAACATTTTTAAAACATCTAGGATTTTTGAATTTTCCGATTATCAAAGTTTAAGTTTATCAGAACCGTCCATATTTGCGCCGATAAGCACTGTGATTCTGTCCTTGCTTTGTTTGCCTCCAAAACTATTTTGTTCCTTTTACCTCTAGTGTTTTATTTGGGGTCATTTTATAAAAAACGCCAGTTTCATCGATATTGTAGACATTTTTGGTTCATAGTCCTTGATCAAACTTGGAAGTTTTGACTGCATCCAATTTTCAGTTTGTGAATTATCGACGGAAGCACCTTCACCGGATAATGTTTTGCTCGATATGCCATGACGATTTTTTGAATCTTTCAATAAATCCGTTTGTTGCCTGAAAATTTTCCATGCCCAGCTCACATGCCAGAGAATTAGCCTTTCGTGTAAGCATAGGTCCATCAATAGGCACATTTTGGGATCGTACAGTCTTAAACCACTCAAACAGCGCCATTTCAATGTCTCTATTACTGGCATGACGCATTCGTTTACGGGCTGGGCTGAACGACGTAGTCTCGTATGCATTGATGACAGAATCTTTATTTTTCCAGATTGAACTTAATGTGTTTTGTTTAATTCCAAAATCGTTTGCAATGTCCTGTTTTTTACGTTTACCAAGATTAATCTCTTGAATTAATTTATATTTAGTTTCAATATCCAAAATTTTTCTTTTTTTCGTTTTTTCTGACATGTTCACTGTTTTTAGCTACATGTACATGTATAACTTATTTACAACGAAAATTGTTATTGAAAGGAAACAATAAAAGGACAAAACCATGATTTTATTTTTTGAGATGAATTCACCTGTATTGAGAACAAAACGGTAGTTACGTACGCACAGAACATGTTCCGCGTCATTGTATTTAATCGAGCAGATATTTATGCATTAAAACAAGCGGACCGAGACCGCTCTTCCACAACAAACTTGTGCAGCAAATTATCGTTTTAAGAGGTAATATATGTGCGTTGGGGTTGAAAATCCACATCGATATATCCGAAATATCGATACATGCGATATCGATATATGCGAGGATGCTTCCGTTAGGTTATAATGGAAGTTGGCAGGGACCAAGACAAACGTATCGATATAACCGATATATCATTACAAGCGATATCGATACAGTTGGAGTTTACTGTATATAACTTTAACACACTTAAATACATTATTTAACTGTATTGTATATATCCTTAACAATACGCATTAATTTACCCCAAAAACAAGATTAATGCTATTTTAACCAAAATACATTTCTATAAACACTATCAAAAGCCTTTTTCAATTCAACAAATATACAATATAAACGTTTATTTTCGTAAATATATTTCTGAACAATATAAGATAAAACACAAAAAAAGCATCAACAGTAGATTTGCCTTTTGTAAATCAAAACTTAACCTCGGACAGTAATGAATTTTCTTCGCAATAGCTATACATTCTTTTATTTATGATATAAATATTTTTGACATACAGCTAACTAAAGTTATCTTTCTATAGTGATAAACCTCATTCTTATCTCCTTTTTTGTGCAAAATAACTATTACACCTTCAGTCCAATTATCAGGAAAATATCCGCTATCACGTATTTCATTAAATAAGAAGACAATATATTAATTGACTCAATAAAACATTCATTCAATAGAAAATTGTTTCCGTAAACCTTCCCTCGTTTCAAGGAATTACAGCATCTATAATTTCATTAACAGATATTGGCCGATTTAAAAAGTCATCATCATCATCATCACTAAAGTTTAAATCATGAGGAGAGGGAAATATTATTGGTAACAAGTTACAACATTTTTTTAAATATTTCCAAAACTCCTTTGGTTTTGATAACCTTCAACTTTAATTCTCCTTAACTTCCTTGATATTATAACATTTCCGTGTTTTCCTCTATATAGGGGGGCGTCATTGGGCCGAGTGGTTAAGGTCGTTAACTTCAAACCACTTGCCCATCACCGTTGTGGGCTCGAATCCCGACAGGGACTTTGAATTCTTTCATGAGGTTCTACTCAGGTGCCAGTTTGTCCTGAAATAATGCACTGAAGGTCTTCCTCCACCAGTAAAAAAGCTGGAATGTCGCGATATGACCTATACTGTGTCGATGTGACGTAAAACCCAAAACAAACAAACAAAATCCTCTATATAGACTTATACCAAGTTCTTAACAATCATAATTGTTCCTATTTGTTTGAGATTTAAATTGGTTAAATTTTGACAAAGCATCTATATACAACTGCCTTGACCGTTCACATTCATGGTCAAACCATGGCTTGTTTCTAACACTATGTGTGTGGCTAAAGGAAACAGCTTTTTTCAAATAGTAACATCTTGACAAAATAATGTATCCATTACATCATGAATTATAGGCGAACATTTTAACAACCTATTATCTTGTGACAATTTTTTTTTCAAATCGATATTACTAGTCACATTGTTTAAAAGAGGTAATTTTTTATAAGAATTGATCTTAATTGAATTTTCAAACCTGCTGACCATCTATAATTAACAATTGTTTCAATATCATAAAATTATACAATTTCCAAATTACAATATTACAATATAACCAATAGAAATAGGACAGTTGTCACTCAATTTGTTTTAATTAAAAACAGTAAAATCGCCAAGGCTTGAAAAATAACCAGATTTTGTCAATAAATAATCGATAACAGACGAACCTTGCCTCGAGAAATACGTGCAATTAACGATTTTATGATCACTGTTATACAAACGTTAACTATGCGAATTCCCGTGCTTTTGCAAAGATAAAGTAAACGATTACCAAACGTGGTAAATATTTTATCTGTGTAGAAACCTGTTCATCTGTTACATAATCCTGTAAATCTAGTTCATCATTCAACATGTCAAATACCACATAATCATGTTTGATACCAACACGACTATTCCATTCTCCGACTAAATAAATATCACCATCATTTCAAAAATCAAAAATATCATTTTCAATTTCAAAAAGATCTACATTATACACTGCGTACGCAGGAAACTCGTCACACTTTAAATTAATACAACCAATATAAACATATGATTCAAATCTAAAGAAAGTTTTATCTAGTTTAACCATACAAGTGTGTCACGTAATTTCATGAAGATAACAACGAACACTTTCCTTTGATATGAGACGACCTGAATGATTTTCGGCACTTCTTGCGCTTTCATTATATACCAAGATCCAGTCATGAACGAATAAAACACGTGCACTTCTTTAAATGGAGTCATCATATCTGGAAGAATTTTATCCTACCCGACACAATTCAGAGAACAATTATATCTAAATATTTAATGTAAAAATATTTACGTTCACAGAAGTGTTATATATTTTATTGTTCACCTTTTATTTTCACTGTCAATTAAGATAATAATTTTGTGAAGATAAATAGTTGAGATTTTCAGAACAAAATTGCTAGAACTAATGATGATGCTCACGTATCGTATCGTTAATGTGAAGCAACCACCGGCTTGTGATGAAGTACTGTAGTTAACAAAATTAATATTACAATCGGTCACACTGATAAAAATATCTTTACCAGATTTTAATGTCATTGTATGCATCACAGGATAATTTGGGCTAATGGATCTGAAAATCTACTTGCCAGAATTTAGATTACTAGCCTTTACACAAATTCCCTTTTTTGTATTTTCACTGTATCATACAACCCTACTCGGAAAAGCGATAAAGAGGTCATTAAGGGTGTGATGATTGTAAACTGTTCATTTGGATTTTATTATAAGCGACTTCCACATATTGTTATATGAATAAAGAGAAAACACTTTCAATAGCTTCTTCAACCAATTAAAAAAACATATTATGCAACATATAAAAGATTATTCCCTTGACATCTGCAACATGACAAAATGACATTATGTGTTACCTTTGAGTGGGCATTACAAAATTTATGATAAGAAGGTTTTAGCTTATGCCGCTTTTCATGCCTTTCGTGTCACATTGAAGGTTCACTGATAACCGCCATATGAACACATCTGCGGATGTTTCAAAATTTTACCAGTTTCATGTTAAATGTTGAATTCTGCTTAAGCCGGTGGTACGGGGCGTGGACGGTAGTTTGCACTTGACAGTACCGTCCATGAACAGGCTCAATCAAACCGACCCTGCAACATTTTCAATTTTGCCGTCTTTGGCTTTCTTAAGCCATTCTTATTTTTCTATTGTTTCGCAACATCAGCGTTGTTTCTGCCGTGTGGAGGCTGTAAAATGTCGTCCCGTACATTCAATCAGAAATGTTATATTTCCGATCCTTAAAGATCGTTCAGCACGGCATTATTGTTGTGCTTGTGGTAATTTAGTTCCTCTTTCTATTCGGCTTTCTTGTTGGGTAGATCCAGTATTCCTCACTTGAATACTGTGGAATCACCCTATGGATATGTTGCCTGCTTTTGAAATTTGTCTTTTGACGTCTTATCTGTGATATGCAGGCTTCATAACCTCTGATCTCCTTTCAAAATTCCATTTTATTTAGTTCTGCCCATTGTTTTCTCGTTTAGGGCACACGCAATTTATTTACTTGGGGACCACATGCCGCTTTTCATGGAATGGCACTTACGTGTCGCATTAAAGGTTCTATGATAACCACCATATCAACACATCTGCGGATTTTTCAAAATTCAAAATTGTACCAGTTCATAATTAATGATGAATTCTGCTTAAGCCGGTGCTTGGGGGCGTAGACGGTAGTTTGCACTTGACACTACCGTCCATGAACAGGTTCAATCAAACCGAGCAATGTGTAAAATAGAGAAATAAAGAATCCGTGAAGAAAGCCCAATACGACAAATTTGAAAATGTTACAAACTTGGTTTGATTGAGTCTGTTCGTTTCCATCCGTCTTCTCCTCTTTAGTTCCGTAAAATATACTGGAATATATCTGATTGTTTTCTACATGGCTCAACCCGAATGCCAGGGAACCGATGGATAGGTTGAAAATCTTGAACATCCCTTCAGTTGTTATTTATTAAATGAAATCACCTTTACATCAGTACAAAATGGGTGAGAAAAAAAGATTGGAGCATCACACTAAATACCGTATAAGGTGCTTGAATGATAAAACGCTAAAATCTTGCCTTTTTACTCATTCAAACTTTAAAAGGTCTAATACATATGTTCATACCGAACAATCCGCAAAGAAACGATATTTGTTTATTTTGTGATAGTGTCTAGAGGTACTGCTCCAGTCACTAAATGAGTAATATCCGTCTACAATGACATTAAATAAACACTTGTAAAATTCTGAGGATTTGCTGTTCGAGATTGCCGCCAGAGCAATTAAAATAAACAAAAAGATTTAATTGAAAAGGATGGGGAAGGTTTTATTTATTTATTTAGTAACTGAATGGTCTATTCATTTCCGTGAGCCGGAAACATTTAAATTAAAGTTAAAGTATAACATTAATAAAGATTTTGACAACCATAGCCTGACAAGTACGTGGCTAATTATGACGAAACTCAATATAATTAATCGTAATTACTCTTTTTAAAAACCTGTAAATATCTTAGCAAGCTACAACGTTAAAAATCTGTATTATGATCAAAATACACATTTAAAATAACCAGTAAATCAAGAGAAGGAGAGAACACACATCAAACATCAAGATGGTTTGTAACTGGTTCATTCTAGGATCTACATATTTAAAAGTTCAAACATGATATGTACCTCAAATATGTCTTCTTGTATTACAAAAAATCGATATGCAGCCCTTCTTAATTCAGTTTGAAGAAAATAAAACAGGTTTTATTAATTTTCCAAATTTCGAAGATTTCCTACATTTTTTGGTGCATCGGGAATAAAATAATTATCAGACAAAAATCAAAAGTAGTTGCTCACAAACATGAGCTTACTAAATAATAAGGGACCATGCAAGATAGATCGTGTATCATACGACTTTGATTCACTGGCGATATTTGATCTATAGTATGTGAGGTAGATAAGCAATCAAAGGCAACACAGTGATGACAGAATATAAAATTTTAATGCATTCTTGTTTCAAATGGGTTGCTCGTTTCATACCGAACAATCCGCAAAGAAACGATATTTGTTTATTTTGTGATCGTGTCTAGAGGTACTGCTCCAGTCACTAAATGAGTTATTATAATATTCTGAAATTATTATCATAAAGAATACTTATTACAACCGTTGCTTATTATAGATCTTCATTTGTAACACTTCGGAAAACAGTAATTATTTTAATATAGTAATAAGCTTTTACCTATGGTCATGTTTTTTTTTAAAAAAATATTTTTTGTCTATTTCACTGTTTAAAGTATCATTTTTGCGCTATCCCTTAACGGACCATGAAACCAACCCATTGAAATCCAATAGACTCAAAATATTTTAAAATATGATAAACAAGATCAACAAGGAAAGGTGGCGTTCAATGAACGCAACCCCCATATGACCCAGCAACAAGAACCAATGGCAAGGAGCCCAGGCGGACCCCAAACAAAAACAGGACAGGGCAAAGACAGAGCACGGACAGGTTAATCATTAAATGATAAATAATTTGTAACTGATTAGGAATTCAAAGAAAATAATAATAGGCCCACAAAGGGGAAGGGGACAGGAGACCCGGGGAAGGGGGGGGGGGGGTAATCAAAAAAATAAAAACTAGAGGCAATGGGGAAGATACTTACCGTAGACGAGAAAACAACAACGGACTTATAATGGCCTTAATTGAACGCCGTCTTTCCTTGCGGATTTTGTCTTTCATATTTAATATAAATTGGAGCAATGTCTTGAGTCATGCCAGTACCGTCCATGAACAGACTCAATCAAACCGAGCCTGCAACAATTTCAATTATGTTGTGTTGGACTTTCTTTGGGGATTCTTGCTTTCTCTATTTTGATGTAATTTTTAAAGCTTCCAATTTCAACAGAAAAGAAACATTTAAGGTGTTCCTTTGCGACATGTTGATATCAAAACATTTATGATATTGTTCCATTGTCTTCTACGAACATATGTTGAGTTTTCTGTCATATTTGTGATTAACTTTTCAGATAAGCCATGATGGAAACAATGGATGATTGAACACTTTGTTTAAGAATCTTTCAACCAGTCATCATGTGTAACAGGTTGGCCATAATCATTTACAAGAAAATAGCAAAGACCCTGTAAAACATTTAATTTTAATGTTACAAGTATATTAAAATGGATAATAACTTAGCTCGAATGGAGAATGGAGTGCTTGGAAACGCCCTTCAATGCATTTTTTCTGAAATATTTGGAAACATTTGAAATAAATTACGCAAATAATTTCAAAAGACAGACTGAACATAAATATAGAATATTCTATGTTTGGATAATCATATTTTAAATGTCCCCCGCTAGGAACAATGCATTACATTAATTAATATCATATTTTATGTTCCCATTATGGACATGTCAAGTAGTCATTCAGTCCTTTAAACATAAGAACAGTCCTTAAATATCATATGCATATTATACACAAAAACATATTTTACACTTTATACATTACACAATTGGAAAATTTCAAGCTTCCTTTATCAGTTGGAATTTCACATAAGTACAATTTACCTTAATCTTGCTAAGTAATGTATGTATGTATTGAATATGTATTTTGTTTGAATGTACATTGTTTTCTGTTGATGTTGTTTTCATGTATATATTATGCATTTTGTGTTTTCATATAACCATGATGTGAATTATGTATATTTTATGTATATTTATGTTTTGAGGCCCACAAGGAAGATTGGGTATCCAAATGTGTAGCCTCAGTAAATAAAGACTTTACTTACTTACTTACTTACTTACTTACTTACACAATACATCACATTTAACTTACCATTTAAAGGATAAGTGGAGTACATCAATCTAATAAATTACAACTTCTATCTATCATACCATCGACTGTTAGCTGCAAGGTAAAATATTAATAGTGAATAAAAGATGAAAGTTAAATTGATAGAGACACGTCATTTGAAACTCATAATTATTTACAAATTTCTCAAAAATGCAATTCTCCATATAAACAATGAAGCATTTGGTAGAAGTCAGGATAAATGCATACCAACTCAAAAATTAAAACATAAAACTCGACCACAAAACATTATTTTGTGAACATATCGTCCTCACAACAATGAAGACACATGACTTTTTGCAACAAGAAATCACATGACATAAAAAAAGTTTTAAAATCAACCATCAACGAACCAATCTTAGAAAACTGACCACAGATTCAGTCAATCAATATAAACAAATGATAAAATCAGGTAAAACCAATAGTGTAATCTCCCTTGCAAAGTATCAGACAATGCGTGCGGATTTGTCTCCCTTTGCAAAATTATGAAATTAAACATTAGTGCAAAAATAATACTCTGTAAGAATTTATTAGAATGAGATCATAATTATATTACATGCATTTCACAGAGTTAGAAAATACAGTTTGGTATATTTTGATTTTGAAACAAAGGTTGTTTTCAGTACTTCGTTTAAATTCAATCAAAGTGAATTTATTCGAGTTAATGTATTGTAGCCGTATATATTAACTATACAAGGGGGTAGGTGAGCAACTGCACCGCTTACTCATTCTCCAAAACGCAATTTCATTATTTCCTATAAGACACCATGAAAAACAATTCTTTAGTCCATCAAAGTAGGTCGTTCGTCCGTCTGCATTGAAGAGTATTCATTTATTTATTTATTTATCAATGTTTTTGAATGAACATGTACATTTATCAAATAATTTCCCAGCCGTCTGACGGTGCAAATTGTCTTGTGACCAGATATTTCTTTTTACAAAAAAATGGATACACTACTTTACTATAGAAGAGGACAAAAGCACACTTGTTAACAACTTATAGAAATAATAGATATAGCTCATCTGTCAACTATGGCAAATCGTTTGTCAGTCTAACTCTAAAATAATTTGTTTATCAACACAATGAATAAATAAATAGTTATAATTGTATTTTTAACTATATTAAACATAAATTAAAGTGTATAGTAATGTAAATACAAGATAAAATCAGTTAAAACCAATAGAGTAGTCTCCCTTGCAAAGTATCAGACAAGGCAGGCGGATTTGACTCACTTTGCAAAATTATGAAATTAAACAGTAGTGCAGGAGTTTCGTCCCTTACACCAAATTAAAAAAAAAATGCTCTGCTAAAATTTTATTAGAATGAGATCATATATTACATATATTTCACAGTGTTAGAAAATACAGTTTGACATATTTTGATTTGAAAAAGGTTGTTCTCAATACTTCGTTTAAATACAATATAATTTAATACATTCGAGTAAATGTATTGTAGCCGTATATGTAAACTATACAAGGGGGATGGTGCGCAACTGTACCGCTCATTCATTTTCAAAAACGCGATTTCATTATTTTCTAAAAGACACCATGAAAAACAATTCTTTAGTCTTCCAAGGTTGGTCGTTCGTCCGTCTGCATCGAGGAGTATTCATTTATTCATTTATTTATCAATGTTTCGAACATGCATTTATCAAATAATTTCCCAGCCGTCTGCGGTGCAAATGGTCTTGTGACCAGATATTCTTTTTATAAAAAAATGTATACACTCATTTACTATAGAAGAGGACAAAACTTGTTAGTCAACAACAGATAAAAATAAAATGACAAATATAGCTCATTTATTAACGATGGCAAATCGTTTGTCAGTCTAACTCTAAAATAATTTATTTATCAACACAATGGATAAATAAATAGTTATATCTAAAAGGATTAAATAATATGATGCTGTTCGTCCATCCATTAGAAAGCACGTTCGCAAGTCAGCGTGAGCGAAAAGTTAGTAATGAGGTAGAACACATTACACAAAAATGTACTTGTGGGAAAATGCGATAGCCCAACAGTCCACCATGGCAGATATCTCGCCTAATAAGATCTTCAAATGATTCTCCTTTTACCAATGTACTTAACATATATAGAACAGTTTAAATGATGTCCGAATGTATATATCTTCTTCTTCCCGTTCTATATATCAATTCATCCACTAGTTTAAATAAAATTTCACCTTCTTTACTTTCTTTGTTTGGTCAGTCCGTACGCCAAAATTAATTCGAGCAATTAATTGTCTTCAGGCCATTCCTAATAAAACATAATGAATTCATTCTAAAGACTAAGACGATATCCCTTGCTACGCTAATCTTTTGAATACGGATGACTTTATCGAGTTATTACTTTAATTAACCTTATTCTTTTATATATACATGTATATGCATTAACTAAAAGAGAATATTGATGTCTATCCTAGTCTAAATTAGGCCATCAGCTGGTCTTGCCAGAGATATGGTCTTGGAGTCTGAAAACAACATAAACATTTATTATGCCATTATTCATTCCATCCTTAGTACCTTGATCGACTAGTCTGTCCGTGATTTGACAAATGAAAGAATTTTTTCTATATACATTACAGTACACATTTAGATGGCCTAGATTGACAATTCTATGTTTCTTTTTGTCAAATAATTTCTGGATAGGTAAAGTAATATAGCCTTATCAATCCTTTCCTCAGTCAGCCTTCGCCATTCTGCCCAGGAAAAAGTGAAAAAGGATCATATCAACAAACTCTATATTCACTCCGTACAAAAAGAAAAATGTGCATATCTCTTAATACAACAGAATGATATAATGTAGAAAATGAACATTTAGTTCAGAATAACCACTTCGCCCGCCTGAATTGATACGTTTTGTTTTTTTATTACATTACTGTATATTTATCTACTCAATTTCTTACGTATTTATTCATCTATTAATCAGAAATGAACATTATCTGCACATGCAACAACAAAACAATTTAGTAAAAACCCATCAGAAATTTGATGACAGGTCATACGTCCGTTTTGATTTAAGAATCTTAATTTATTTACGTTTTGATAATTAATTTCTAAATGGTAAAATTGCTTTAGCGCTGTCTATTGTTCCTTTATCTAAACGGTTGACCTGTTTGTCATTGCAAACAGATAGCCATACCTCTATATTACTAAAACAATTATATCTAGAAATGACCAAACAGTCCATTTAGTAGATCATTTGTCTGTTTAGAAACACAATTTATTTTTCATTTTTAAACTTTTTGAAGTATTAATTTTTATTTTTATAGCCTTTATCAATTTTTTGAAAAAGGTTACTTTTGAAATGGCGTCATCCATCCTTCTATCAGACAGTAAGTCCGTTCTCCCCCCGTATGGGCAATAACAAAAGGTTTAAGGCAATATGAATTTGATCCAGCATTATTTCCTATTCATAACATAACTCTTGAACGGTTCAATTGAATTCGCATTGACCATCCTTTCTTCAGGCAGTCCGTCAGACTTTCTGTTAGTTAGTTCATATACGGTAGACAAAAGGTGGGTTTCACTCTAAGCAACCTACACAAGACCATGGTCAACAACAGATATAATTTATTTGGGAGATCTCGTGTAGAATTATGTTGTATTCATAGTATCCATATTTTAAATGGTCGTTTGTACAATGATGTTGCAGGTAATTTTACTTGTTTAACTTACAATGGAGCAAGTCTTGTTGACTATCACATTGTCTCGTCTGATATTTTTTCTCATATAAGCTATTTTAACGTTGAAGAGCGTCACGAATCAGATCATTTACCAATTTGTGCAAGATTGACTTTAGAGCGAGGGCAACCATTTGTTAGATATAATAAGAAAAATGAAACCTTTAATGAAGTACATGTCGACAAATATAGATGGAATGATAGGTATATGGCGGATTTCTTACAATTATTTACCGCGGAGTATAATTCTATACGAGAGAATTTACTTAATGAAATAGATCTAAGTGTTAACAATGCAGTTAATCATATCATTAATATTTATAAAAAATCATCAGCAAATATGCGCGTTAGATATTTAGCGCGAAATAGTGTGAATAATAATCAACCCTGGTGGGACCGAGAATGTGAAACAACTAAGCAGCTTAAATACGCAGCTCTACGACGTTTCCGCTGGACTAATAACACATTAGACTTTCAACAATTTGTAGCGATCCGAAAACGTTTTAAAAAAACGTGCTATATAAAAAAGTAAGTTTACCAAAAGTCTAAGCGCGATCATGTAATTACGTTACGATGAAATCCCAAAGCCTTTTGGAAACTGTTAAAATCTAGAAATAGTAATATAAATGAACAATCTTCATTGATATATACGGGAGCTTGGTTTGATTATTTTCATGAATTATTATTTAAAAGTAACCAACCTAATATATATGAAAGTAATTGGGACTTTATAGTTAATACTGATGATGAAAATCAGTACTTAAATTCTGAAATTTCCTCCGATGAAGTCATCAAAAGTATAGACAAATTGAAATGTGGAAAATCACAGGAAAGTGATGGCATTGGAGCTGATTTTTTTAAATATACCTTGTTATTAATGGCACCTGTCATTTGTAAAATGTTTAATAAGATATTTAGTACTGGGCTTTACCGGACATTTGTAGGGATAGTATTATAGTACCTGTGTACAAGTCTGGGCCTCAGGATGACCCTTCTAATTATAGACGAATTTCCTTAATCGATGTTATGTATAAAATATTTTCTAATATTATATATGATAGGTTATATAATTGGGCTGAGATTCATAAAATAGATGAATCCCAAGCCGGATTTCGAGCCGGTTACTCTACAATTGATAATATTTTTATGTTACAAAGTATGGTACAGAAATATATTAGTAAACTGGGCGGACGATTTTATGTTCTTTATGTATATTTTAAAAAAGCATTTGATGGACTTAAACATTTTAATTTATTCAATACTATAAACATATGTGGCGTTAGGGGGAATTTATTTCGTGTTCTTTTATAAATGTACTCAAAACTGCGTGGATGTGTACAAGTTAGTCCTACCAAAACTACAGAATATGTTAAATGTAACATAGGTACAAGACAAGGGGACGTAACAAGTACGATTATGTTTAACATGTATATAAATGAGTTATCTCCCTTTCTGCGTAATAAGGGACATCGCGGTATATTCATTACGGATCAAATTCCCGATATTATATGCATTCTTTTCGCTGATGATGTTGCAAACTGCGCCGCTACTGCGATCGAACTTCAGTCTCAATTAAATTCAATTTCAGATTTTCGTAATTATACCGGTATGTCTATAAATGAGAATAAAACTGAAATTATTGTATTTAGAAATGGTGGACCACTCAGATCATATGAAAAATGGTTATACAATGGCAGTTCACTAAATGTCACCTCAATGTACAAATATATGGGTCTTTTATTTACACCTAAATTATCTTGGACAAAAGCGAAAACTAAACTTGCTGCACAAGCTAGGAAATCTATTTATGCTATTAAATCATATCAAAGAAATTTTTGAAAGTTTTTACACTCTGATTATTTTAAATTATTTGACTCTATGGTAAAACCTATACTTACCTATGGTGCCGAAATTTATGGAAGTGAAATCTCCGGAATTCTGGAACAAGTTCAAATACAATATTGTAAAGATTTTCTAGGTTTAAATTATTCTGTTAATGATAATGTTGCACTAGGAGAATTTGGAAGGATGCCTTTATGTATTGATCATCATGTAAAAATTATCAAATATTGGTGTAAACTTCTTTGTATGCCAGAACATAGATATCCTAGAAATTGTTATTTGATGTTAACTAGACAAGATAATGTTGGAAAGAAAAATTGGGCTACTTCAGTAAAAAACTTATTGCATACTTATGGGGTTTGCTTTGCATGGCTAAGTCAAGAAATTGGGGATATCAATCTATTTATATGTCAATTAAAACAAAGGATTATTGATTGTAAAACTCAAAATTGGATGGAAGAAATTCAGAATTCACCCCGATGTGACACCTACAAATTTTTCAAATCTATGTTAAATCCTGAAAAGTATTTATCTATTGATATGCCATTTTATGTAAAAGGATCATTATCGAGATTTAGATGTTCTAGTCATAAATTATATATAGAAACTGGACGACATTTGGGTATACCAAGATATGAGCGAATTTGCCAACACTGTTTGCAAAATTATAACAATGTTCATCGAAGATGAATTTCATGTATTTTTTATTTGTAATAGATTTTCCCAACAAAGACAACGTTATATATCTCCATGATACAGTCATGATTATACATTCCATAATTTTTGTAAATTGATTAAAACTAAAAATTAAGAAAACATAAAGAATATTGCTTTTTTTTATTCATGAAATTATGAAAATTGTTGATAATATATATCAATAGGAAAGCATGTCATATATAACAATGTATGTTGTAGACACAGCTTAATATGTATTACTGTTTTGATTATATTGTGTATTTTGGGCCGGAGGCCTTTATTTACAAAATAAAATGTTGTTGTTGTAATACATTACATTAGAAAGAGTATCTTTATAAGCCATAGAAGATGGGAAAACAATGTTTGCGCAACGGATAGACATCAAATTAAGTAAGGGCAGAATAAAATCATTAATGGTTGCTTAATAGACAATTATCATTGCCAATCTGTTATTAAATGTCATGAAATTGATTTCATCAATATCTTAGCCATATAAGAGATATAACAAACAGGCAAGATCGCTTTTATTCAGATCCTGTCAATGTTTACTATATATCGCAAGATGGTCAGTATACTTACTTGTCATTTATCAGTAATTAGAATTTCTTTCTAAAAATTGTGAAATTAAATTTTGCTGATACAAACGCGTTCTTTTACTTAAGAACCATATTCTGTTATACACATTTTATATAATGACACGGAAATGTCGCAAAAGGGTTTCACGATCACAACCACATTAAATATCTGCATCAATTAATGTATCAATAAAATGACACGATGTTTTTGCTTTGTGCAAGTTGTAAACTAGGACATGGATGGTATATTGAATTAGCTACAGCTGTCAAAAAAGGAGGCTTAATCAAACCAAGAATGCAACATTTTCACTGAAGTAACTTTATGCTTTCTGAAATTTGTATGTTCCTTTTTGCAATAAAAATATTTTACCAAAATAGTATTTTTAAAATTTCAAAAATATTCAGTCACAAACCTGAAGTATCTCGCCCAATTCGCTGAATTTAATATTCAAAGCTACAAATACCTTTAACGGAAGCGACTTGTGAAAGACTTACTTTAGTATGGAAAGTATGCACCTCAATATTTTCATGTTTATGATGGGATGAACAATCATATGTCTTTTGTAATATGGCGACATTACCGGCTTATTGCCATTTAGTGGCATACATTTCTTACATTTGGCATTTCGATATGGCGAAATCTAGCATTAGGCGGCATTTGAGACATGCATAGTAATGGAGAGCTGTAGGAATGATGAAGTAGGGGTCCGCCTATTTATATATTCATACGGACGAGAATAATAGATTTTTAAAAAAGAAAAGGAAGAAAGGAAAAAACAAACAAACGCGGAACCAGATTGATATAAGGTGTTGTCTGTATGAATAAAGTGCCATTTTCCGTTGTTGTTGTTTTTTCTTGGATAAATAGGGATGTGTGCTCATTTCCTATTGTTCCGAATTTTATACAACATTTGCTTATGTTATTGCTTCTAATCCCTTAAATATTTGCTTGGAGAGGCGAAGAAGCAGATAGGCTGAATAATTACTTTTTCCCTATTTTTCTGAATTAGTCTTATCTGTGAGTCATACATAAAACAAACATATAAGCATTTTTAGTTGATGATGTGTGTTTTAAGTATGAAAGTCTTGGCGTCTAAGGGCACTTTAATTTTAGCAAAGTTCAAACGATAAACCCAAAATATGTTATTTATGAAACTAGCGAGTCATAAAGATTGAGAAAGGTCATAAGTCACCTGCAAATGTGGTAAGCATCAAAACATCAAACATCGATCAAACAGACAATGGGAGAAACATTATTCTTAAAGAAAGCCCTACAGCTGAAAATTGAAAATGCCACAGTCTCAGTTTGTATAAGCCTTCTTTTAGACTTAAGTGATAATTGCAAGCTACCGTCCAGTCCCAAGCACAATCTACAAATATCTTAAACTGCTTTATGCGTAAATAAAATACATTTTTATAAATAAAATTATTTTGTCAGACTATTCTAAATTCAAATTCAAAATTATGTCATAAGTATGAAGATTATAATAACGTAAATATTTTGCATATGTTCCTATCAGACTATTGCTGACAAGATACTTTATCAATTGTCAACTTATGTCATTGTATTACTTGTAGGTGTCCTTTGTCCTAAATCAGTGCAATAATTGGTCTGATGACAACGTTTGTGTATTCTTTATTTTGCTAAGTAAGCTAAAGTTTTGTCAAAACTGTCTTCAGTCAGAAAGTCCACTCGTTGATGCTTTTGTAAGGTTTTGATAAAATCGGTCGGTCTTTGGGAAAATATAACCGGTTGGTGTTACATGTTTTTATAACACAACAATGATTCCACAGAAATTAGTTAAATCCATTCACTATATTGTATATACATTTCACTTAACATAAAACCTTCCTAAATTAAAATAATATATGCATACCGGGCATTCCGATTAGTTTATCAGTTATGTTAGGAGAAAGAAATCGTGCAATTCATTTTAAAGTATCTTAACGGAAGTCATTAAAACGAATATCCTGTATTATTAGTTAGATGAATCGACATTCTAGGTTTCGGAATGCAGAAGCTATATCAATGATAATGACATAAATACTAACAAGGACTCCCAACAACATTTTATTTTTACCCTTTAATAATTTTGTTTTTATTTCATTCCGTATTTCAAAACACTTGATATTTTTATTTTCATATACTTCACATAATACTTGTTTTATTTGAAACGAGACCTATCATTTGATCAAGTGAATATAGTGCATACCTGATCGATATTGTATGCTCATTTCATTTTGAAAGCCTACCGTATGCATTTGAAAGGTAGACCACTGAATGCTTTTTTTTATTACATTTTAAAGTCGTTTAAACATAAACTTTGTAATATAAAACTAACGTGTTCAAAATTGTCCGTAAATGAGCAGAAATGTAAAAGTTATTTAGTTTTGTCTAAATAATTTTAGAAGAAAGGTTGCCCATTACTTTCACATAGAAAAAGGTACACAATGATTGTTAAAGGTTTACTAATACTCAGCTTATCATTTCATTCAGCTGTCTAGAATGTGTCGTTTATTAAACTGGCTATATAAGGAAGAATCATTTCAAGTATAACAAAAGCTGAAGACTATATTAGATATATTTCAGCATTGTGCGAAGAAGCCAATAAAATATACTTTGAAATTGATTAATCATGTAAGAAAGAGACGACAAAAAACTACTAAAACGACGGCTGTGAGGGTCTAAACGTTATAAGATAACAATTTGAACCAAATATCATAAAAATCATCCAAAAATTCACAGAATAATTCTTTGTGGTACACACATTTTATCCCTTAAAATATGTTGGAAATGCTTATATCCATGTAGTTAAAGGACATCTGGTGGCATTAGAATTAGTCTTTTGAGCATATCATAAATAAACGAATCAAGAAAAATATATAAGTACAGTCCCATTTGTTTTTGTTTAGATCAAGTGTGTTAAAGACATTCGACATGGCTTTTTATGTCCACGATATGATATTTGTATTTGTGTTTTCTTATCATACACAGAAAACTAGTCTCGACACATGCATTGGTTGGTTAAAATTATTTTTCACATAACTTTTATTTCTTTTAACATGTTGTAAATGACAATAAAAATATGTCGCATTAAGAAACTAAGGTTTGCCTAACCCTTTAGCCATTGGCAATACAAGTACTAGTTACATTAAAATGTTTGACATCATTACAAATGTCATTTAATATATTCTTTCATTTGTCACATCACAACTAATCTACAGGTTTTAAAGCCTACAACATTTTCAGTTTTGCTGTGTAGGGCTCTTTTTAGTGATTCTTAATTCTCTCATTTTTATCGCCACATCAGCGTTTTTTGTGCTGTGTGGAGGCAGTAAAAAGTCGCCCCGTACATTTAATCAGGGACGTTCTATTTCCAATCTTAAACGATCGTTCAGTACGACATTTTTGTTGTGCTTGTAATATTTTAGATCTTTCTATTCGGCATCTTTCTCGTTGAGTAGTTCTAGTATTCCTTAAATACTGTTGAACCACCCTAAGAATATGTGGCCTGCTTTTTAAATTTGTCTTTTGACGTCATATCTGTGATATGAAGGCTTCATAACCTCAGATCCCCTTTCGAAAGCCCATTGTTTTCACGTTTAGGGCACTCATTTTTTTTACTTGGGGACCATATGCCGCTTTTCATCGAATGGCACTAACGTGTCACATTAAAGGTTCCATGATAACCGCCATATGAACACATCTGCGAATGTTTCGAAATTGTAAATTATACCAGTTAACGTTAAATGGTGAACTCTGCTTAAGCCGGTGCTAGGGGACGTGTACGGTAGTTTGCACTTGACAGTACCGTCGATGAACAGGCTTAATCAAACCGAACCTACAACATTTTCAGTTTTGTCGTGTTTGACTTTCTTAAGGGATTCTTTATACTCTCTGTGTTTAATCCCTACAAAGCTACAAGCAAGATAGAGAAAACCAATATTATTATAGTAAATGAATTGTTTTATGAATAGGACTTAAGCAAATTAATAGATTTATAAAATTGCACGCCGTAGTCTCTTTCGAAGTTTGAGCAGAGTGACAGGGTGGTTACCTGCCCATATCGAACAACATGTGACCATGTTCAGTTAAGTATTATTTCGAAAAACGTGTCACATGTTTAAAGTACAGTATAAGTCAGTATAAATCAGAAGCATTTTAAACACGCTTTTGACTTTTAGGTATTTTTCACAATGAAAGTGTGAATTCTGGGAACAAGAAAAAAAGTTATAAGTATAGAATGTCATCAAATGGTTTAAAAATGGTGTTATTAAAATCCTTCATGGAGTCAATTTAGAAAACAGCTTACGTATCATCGAACACCCCCCCCCCCCCCAAGCAAAATTATCTTCAAAATATTGTGACCGAGCTAATTGTTGAAAGTTAGCACAGCCTTATTTTATCCCGGTCTGGCTTCAGGAAAGTTGTTAAAGCTAAGAGAAAAATACTGAATATGGTAGGTCTAGTTTTTAATTTGAATGTTAGATCTACGAAACAAAGTTACTAGTTCGTTTATCTGTTATAAAGTCAAAATGATGGCATAAAAACATAGGACGTTTAAAACATTAGAGTAAAAATTATTACCAACATTAGCCTAACCTAAATGACTAAAACGTATTTTTTACATTCTAAAGCATCATCACTGTATGAGACTGTCGTTTCCTAGATTAAATAATGGTTGTAAATTAGCAGAAATATACTTTTGTGAGTCAACCTTTAAAATGGCTTTATATCATGACATTTTCCAAATGCTGTAACTGCTTAACTTGTGTATCATCTATTGGTAGCAAATAGGAATTCAGAACGCCGTTAAGATTCAATTTTGAGTCTATACCACTTCTGACAGTTTGGACAGCTTTGTTTACAATTTTTTTCAACTCGTCACTGTAAACATTATTGATTGTCATCCATTGTGGAATGATCCTCTTAAACGATCTAGTGACATTACTTGTCACACAATATAAAGAATCATATTGAATTGTGATGTTTAAAAATACCATCAAATGAGACAATTCAAGAAATGTGTTATCTAACAGTCTTTCATAAACAAGCACATATTTCGATTTATTTTTCTTTCCTATCCAATACAGAGCCATTTTCATCCATTTATTGACTTCTTTGGGTACAAATTTACTCCATTCTTAAAATAGAAAAGAAAAATGATGACATAATATTCATACAAACATCTGAAAATTTAAAATTTAAACAGAACTCTTTCTAATTGTGTTGTTTATCTGCTAAAACCCTTGGAAAGAAAGACAATATATTAACATGATAAAGAAGTAAGAATAGGATTCCTTAATTAAGCCATACGCGATAAATAAATTCGTCGTAGGTCCTTGCCATGGATGGTATTAGTATATAAAAGCTTTACACGCACCTGAACACTTATGTAAGCATAATTAAACATTAAATCAATGTTCATTGATATTGAAAGTTCAAATTAAAGTCACATTACCGATATACTATACTTATCCTTGGATTGTAGTATATTAAAAACTAGTACATTCTCCCTGATTATGTACAATTTGAATACTTAAATGTATAAATTATGTTTTAGAAGCTACATTCCCTACTTAGATATAAAACACAACTTACTTTCTGTGAACATTTGTTTAGATGCAACCCATTGTCGTGGGCTGAATGGTTCACTCTTAGGTGATCTAACTCTATTTTGTCTGTTGAATTCTGCAAGAATGGCATTATATGGATTACGTAGAATACATATAAAACTAGCAAAGGGAAGTGTAGATATAGAAAGGCTCCTACAGTCCCTATGGCTCGTCGAACCGTTGGATGTTTTGTGAGTTTTTACAATGAATACCCTTCCTCGACTTGGGCACTCTTTTGATCCGACAAAGTTCCAGTCTGTATATACACTGCCTGTAAAATATCCTGTGAATATATAAGGACAACATACAATAAATGCTTATTAACCGTGACAGCATTTAATGAATATTCATAATTAATAATAAAACAAAAATCTATATAACATATATGCTATTATAGTTAAAGCTATTAATAAGTTATAGTTATAAATTTTGACTGGTTCAAGTATAATATGAATGTTCGTCCCAAAATAGAGCAAACAAAATGAAAGAAAAAGAAAAAAAAAAGATTTTTTGAGAGCGCCATGAAACGACAAAAATAAAAATAAGTTGTTTATGTTGATTGAGCCGTTACATGCAAAGTTCTTATTACTGTCCGCGCCCGTAGCACCGGCTGTTAAACATCTAAACAGGAATGTGGTGAAATTTTAAATTGAGAAACATCCACAGTTATGTCAATATGAGTTGTTTACAATTTCCATGACAAGCAACGTATGTAAAGGAAAGCATGGTCCTAAACGAGAAAACAACGGGCAAAACTAAACATTATGGTGCTTATAATGAAGCATTCATATAACAGATACGACGTCAATAGACAAGTTTCAAAATCTGGAACAAAGTTGATTTGTGTGTCATATTTTGAAATTGTACAAGAACATATTTTTTCCATTTATTTTGTGTTTCATATATGAATTATTGTTATTCAAGTTAACATACTGTTGTTACATATTTTCAAAACAACAAATTCAATTTTTATAGTTATTCAATTCTAAAACAGTAATGTAAACACACACCACATGTACACACACACACGCGCGCACACGCACAGACACACACACGCAAACACAACTGTTTACGCACACATAAACACACACACAAACACACACACGTACGGACATGCACATACACACACAAGCACACACGCTCTCAATTGCTCAAATTAATTTTGTCCCCTTTTTGTTTAGTGATTAAAACAATCATATTTTTATCTTATAAATATGGTTTTTAGCATACTTCTACTCTTAATTTACTCTCTAATTCTTATGTTACAGAGGATTATCCATTTTTTCTTATGCGCTTCAAATATATCTTTAGATAATGCAATTTGTTCTTCTCTTTTTATTCTACTGTATAATTGTTTTTCTAAATATTTCAAAACTTGGTAAATATTTTCGATATTTTGTTTAAAAAATGTAATATTTTATAAGATGGGAATGAAAATAATTATGTAACTATGTAGATGAACTTTTAAGTTCTCCAAAGAATAATTTTTCTTTCGAAAGATTAAAAATAATTCCAATTGAGTTTAGCCACGTGTGTAGCTTTGACAACATATTTTGTATTTTTGTACATTCAAAGAATAGATGTTCAATATTTTCAATGCTGTTCTTTCCTGTGCTATAATCATATAAGTGTTCTATGAATTGTATTCCTTTAATAAACAAATTTTGATAGAAAACAAGTTTGCCATCTTTTTTATATCCGAATAATTTCAAATAATGTCTTCTTCTCTGAGAATGTTTTCTTCGTCAGTTATTTCTTTTGTTTCTTTAATACGTTTATGTAAGATTTTCCTGTAAGCATGTTTTCTCGAGATTTGCAAAGTCCTTACTGGTTATTTGTTCAATATAAATAGCTTTAGCCCTTTTATTCGTCTGTTAGTATCGGATTATTCAGTTTAAAATGGCCTGGTCCCCTTTCCATAACTTTATTTTCAATGAAAAGTTTTACTAATGGATCGTCAGTTTTATAATTATGATTTTGTAATTATATAAGTGAGATTTTCTGATATTAAAAGTAGTTTACTCGACAAAATGTGCATGCTTTACTATTTGAACGTCATGTATATTGTCTTTTATCAGGGTGGTGTATTCGACAAATATCGATTAATTTACATGAAACTATTAATATTTTTATATTTTCTTAACATTTTTATGAGTATCATATCGTCTATCTTTTACCTACTTTGGCATCTATAACTGTATTAAAATAGCTATCGGCGATTATGTTTTTATCAGTATTCTGTAAATGAAATGTTTCGAATGTTGCAAATAAACTAATATTACTATCATTTGGACCATATATATTTAATAAAGTTAATTATTTTTTTTATATTTCTTATAGTTATGTCAATTGAAAAACTCATTTGTATTTGCTATTTTTATGTAACTATTTTTTGGGGGGATAAGAATCTCTACTTCTTCCTTATTTGTTTCTTTTCTTTTAAAATGTGATTCATCTTTCCTATCCTTTTTCCAGATTTCGTAATAATTATAATTAGAATGTGTCTCTTGCAATATATATAGAGAACATGGTTGAGAGCCTGCCCAAGTTGTTGTCTTTTTTTTTTTTGTTTATTTCCTTATTCTCTAACATGTCATGGAGAAATAACTGTTTTCATTGAGATTGTAGATATAAACACCTTCCAAAATGCGTTTTTAAACCACACCATAAAATATTGATTAATTTCACAGCTCATTAAGTGGATAAAAACAAAAAGTCAAAATTAAAAGGTACAAAAAGGTAATGGATCCTTCAAAAAAGTCAGGCATGATCATACTTTTTGAAAAGTTGACAGGCATCAATGCTTTCTCATCCATTCACGCTACTTACACAACTAATTCGCAGTAAATACATAACAAAAATTATACAAGGACACATGAGAACAATAGTTTTAATTCTCTATATAATGAATAAAAAATACATATTTAAATTAGAAGAATATCCATTACAAAAGCTCAGACACTCTCTGATTACCAATATTAATGCTATAAAATATGTATTAATAAAGATTATACGATTAAACCTCCCAATTTATACTATTTGATCAGTAAAACATTCAAATACTTAAACACATACATACTTATCAATCACGATGTATAGTGATAATAGTAACACCGGTTTCAATTATCAATCAATTTATGAACAAAAAAGCACCATACTTTATACTACATGGATAACATGTTGCTAGTATAAACAAACATGTCAATCATAATCGTTATCCATTTTATTTGTTAATCGCTTTGCAATACACAAACAACTTGACCTATAAATGTTTACTTTAATATGTACATTGTAGAATTATACCCTACTTATCACACGCGCTATATGCTTATTGTAACATTGTTTATATCAGGTTAGAATTTAAAAAAACAACAAGAAAAAAAAGAAACACTTTTATATCTCTTAATGTAAAAATAAAATCTAACACCACAGAATATGGTTCAAATTTAAAATGGATATGATTAATTTCATGTCGAAGTCACTATGATGAACTCTATGAACGTGAACGTTTCCTGCTATATTTTTGTTAAGTGTATACGTATATATACAAAAAAAGTGAAAACATATCTAATTGTTAAGTAAACAGTTAATATATTCTATTATATTTGTAGCACCATTTTCAAAATAAATAAGCATTTTTTTATATTACGTCTATGTAGTGCATGCTGGCACACATAGCGCTCCTTATCCCTGTCTAAGTAAAATCAATGTTAATGATGTTAAATGTATTAACTGCATTTAATTCTGTCAATAATAAGACAATTATTAATAATACCTGTTGTTTTTCTTATCAATTGTCGCGTCAAGTATTCCCCACCCTGGAAGCTTTCCAAAGGAACAAATGATTTGGGGCGCTGAGAAAACCCAAGCGATTTCGAACAATGAAAAATTCATTAAAATATGTTTAAAAAATTAGTTTTTATTGCTCCCTTTAAATAAACCCGTTTTTTTAAAAAAAACTAATTAAATTTAAGCAAAACCCTTTTTTGACGATTTGTATTGGTTTTCTTAACGGCTCGCTACAGCCTCCAATTTATTATTGGTCTTCTTTACAAAAAGATAATGTAAGCACAGAATGCAAACAATCACAAAAAGAAACATTGATTTTATGTTTTTATTCATTTCCTGACGAATTGTAATACCGAATAATGTATGATTAAATAATTAAATGTTTTCTAATTAAAAAAAAAACATGTTATTCTGTTATTCTCAAATAGAATTTAAAAATGTCATAGTTGCATAAAACATAAAGAGTAGCTATATTTTTAAGTGTCTTTTAACGAGAAGAAGCGGAAAATAATACAGGATCTGAATATGAAACTTCAAAAGAAAGACAACAACAACTACAAAAACAATTACAAAAAATATTTTAAATGTTTCATTCCACTAATAAATTACAAAAGTTTCTTTGAATTTTTCATTCACCTATTGTTTTGTAAATGATAAACAGGAATATTAATCATTCATCTGTTCGGTAATATCCATGTTGCGCAATGTTATTCAGACAATATGTTGACGTTTCCGGTTGTGTAAGGAATGAGATATTTTATACATTTTATTAACTTTCACAAACAGACGAATTACGAAACGACCGTATCTGTAATTTGCGTCTGTGAAAGGAATGCTCATAAGTATTCAAAGATATGAAATCAATGTGAAATTTACATTTCTTGATTTCTGGATATTTTATTTTTTTGTTCAACAAAAAATGATTTTATCAAACCAAAATATGCATTTGTATGTATATCAAACTCGATTTCAATCGTACGTCAGTAGTGCTGTGAAGATAATTCATAGAATAGTTAAAATAACGCACTTAAACCTCTTTTCCTACAAGGGCTTCATCAAATCATATACGGGTGAAATAATAATTCAGACCACACATTGTTCCAACTGATAGAGATAAACAATACGAATTGATCTTGCTTTCAATATTATGGCTTGAAAGCTATTTGACAAAGAAAAGGAATTAATGTTACAGAAGGGAAAAACAAAAGCTATAAAGAACATCATAAACAAAAAAAAAAGAAAATGTTGCAGGCTCAGTTTGATTGAGCCTTTCCATGAACGGTGTTTAACACTTGCAGTAGCAAATGATGAATAGAAATACTCGTCTGTCATTTTATTTTAAAACGCATTTATTTTGATTGAAGATAACCAAGATTAGAGATAAAATCCAATAAATTGCTCGCATTTTTAGTAATGTTCGTCACATGTACTTACATAATCCAGTATTTTTTGAGCAACCAAGATTGTTTTTATTTCTGCCAATTATTACGTTTCCGACAAAAATGTTATGACAATGTTTCGAAGCGACCATGTAAAATAGGAGCAAGACGTTTTTTATTGTTTATATCCGCTGGTGATATAAATAATGTCAAACAATGGATCGGCCTAGAGAGGAATTATGACATAGTTGTTGTCTACGATGATAACGCAACTCCAACTGCCCAGTTAAAAGTTAATGAATTATACATACGTCAAAACTTGAGCTGGTATATGGAAACACATTAAATCGATAAATACGACGCTATTGCCGTTTGGGATGATGATATTGTTGCTCCTGTTGAACACATTAATGCACTATTTCTTGGGGCAACTACATCAAAATGTGACATATTTTCACCATGCCATTCAAACAGTATATTTCAACAACTTTTAAAGTTAAGAAAAGAAGGAGTACGCTCAGTAAACTTTATCGACATGAACGCTCCAATATGTTCAAAATGGATACTCAAAGACTTTATGGTAACATACGATCCTAGTATCAAGTCTTTGGGAATTGATGTTTGGTATTCATACCGGTGCACTCATATTTTAGACAAGTGTTTCTGATACAATATGCGTTACAAAACAAGAAAGACAAAGAGACTCAAATGAAATAAAAAAAAAATCATGAAAATACATGGCTACGTTTTGCCAGTGACATATTACATCAACCAAGTAATGTACCAGCATATGCATTCTACACTGGAAATGGCACAACTAATATTGCATGGATAACGGTTTGTGCGCAAAATTTAAAAGAAAACGCTTTTGTCGCTAGATATACTAACTTTGCAGATAAGGTAGGTGTTAAAACAATTGTGAACAAATTTGACCTAAACATAACAAGTCCAAAAACGTATGCAGTTGTTACAAATGCAAACGAGATAACTATGGATATGGTAAATGCAATTCCAAATGAATATGTGTTTAAAGCAAATCATGGATCGGCGATGACAGTCATCGTTAAGGTAAATTCGTACAGATGTTATGGTACATGCAATCAAAAAAATATTTAGAAATGTCAAAAATATTACAACTCAATTTTTTGAAAATAAACTGTAAAAATGGCTATCGATTGATTTTGGTAAAATTGCTAATGAATCTTACTACTCGAAGATTAATCGGAAATGTTTTTGAAGAAATGATATTACAAAATGTTGACTACAAAATTTTTGTTTTCCATGGAAAACCGGTACTAATTGATGTACACATGCAGCGCTTTAATGGACGTCACGAAGCGTTTTATACCCCTTCCTGGCGAAGAATAAATATAAAGAAATATGATCTACCCACAAATAATATTGAAAACCACATCGTTTACAGGAAATGTTACAAATAGCCAAACACCTCTCACGTGACATAATAAATTTTGTTCGTGTCGATATGTATTTAAGTAACCAAACCATTTACTTTTCAGAACTTAGTATGTTTCCAGATGCATGTACAATGTCCTTTAAACCACCCGTTGCAGAAAAATTTAATGGTGCACTTGCTGCGGGCGGAAATCAAGATCCTGAAAGCATCATTTCATTATTACAAAAAGTTGAAGATACCTAGGTACATTCGGATATGTGCTTTCCTACTGCAAAATCGTTGAATTATAAGGCTTTATCATAACGATCTATTCAGATCGTACAGGCTGTATGCTTATAACCAAGTTAAAGTCGACCATATGTATCTAAAATCAGGCATAAGGGAGACCAGATGGATTCAGTAGACATTTTTTGTCTCCCTAATATTTCAACCTCAATTTTAATACAAGTTATAAAAAGTAACATCTCAAATCTCTAGCAACTAAATATTTGATTGTTTAAATGCAACATTCTTAGTGTTTAAAACACTTTATGCTAAAAACAGTTGTTATTTTTAAAATGCGTTTCTTAAATTTGCTGATGTATATTTTCAAGTGCACATAATGAGGGGCTAGGGTCTAGCAAATACTGAAGACGAGATGGTGGCGCTATCGTATGAAAAATGAATGGTGAGGTTATAGATCTTTTTATCATACCAGCTTAATGATTAGATTAAAAATGATTGATATCTTGAATGATCATTCATTAATTAAATGTTGTATGCTGTGCTTTTAATTTATTGATTTCTGTTGAAATGTATTCAAAAAGCTATCCAACTCAAACCAAGGTTGAGCTCATGATAAATTTAAGCTAAAGAACTTCAGCGAATACAATTATCAGGTCTAAAAAAGTTCTATATTTACCGATAATCTGTAAACAATCTGTATTTTATCTTATTTTACTTTTGGCTATTATGATATCATTTATTTCTCTCATGTGTATATAAGTTAACAATTATTTTAAGTAAGTGTGTCGCTAATATATAAAAATGTAAGAAAAATAAAAGTTCAAATTTCTTAGTTGTAGTTAAATGGTATTGGTGAAAAGAAGTTTATTGTCAAACCTTTTTGAAACATTAAGTTAGATATTTTTTGTTGTATATTTATTTTTTGTATTGTATGTGAGGCGCAGTCTGCCAAAATATTATTGATGTTTTTTGTTTATATTTTAACTTATCTCTTTTTTATTTTCTGCATCAGTGGAACATTTATTGTCTTCAAGACATACATTTTACGTTAGATATGTATAAAAAGATTTCCTTTGAATGGAATAATGAGTGTATTTTATGCCCTTGAACATGTACTCCAGAGGGTTAGCTTTTCTTTTTAAAAACAACAACATTGATCACAAAATTCATAACAAATTTATTGACCCAATTGGAAATATTATGATATTAGACTTAAATATTGAAGGGCAGAAGATTACTCTAACATATTTATATGACCCAAATTCGGATAACCCCGAAATTTTTAATGAAATATTTAGCTAAATTGGCAAGATAGGGAATAATTCAAATATATATTATGCGATGATTACAATTTAGAGTTAGAACCATTAAAAACCTCTTTAACTACACACCAGGGGAGCGTTTCACTAACGTACGTACGTTATCGTAACTCGAGTTTGAACGTAAGTTTTTGCGTAAGCAGAACTTACGTATTTATTTGCGTTTCACTAAACTTTCTTAGCTGCGCATATGCGTAAGTTTAAACGTAAAGTTACGCTCATTTATTGCTGACGTAAATTGCTCGTGCAGTGCGTAAATATGGCTGCCGTATTATTGTTTGACACTGAGAGACGCCGACCTTTGCCACGAATTTTCCGTGAACGGACAGACGTCCTAGACAATTTGAGGGACAGGGAAGTGGTTGAACGGTACCGGGAAACAATTTTTGATTTGCATAATCTCATTAAAGATTATATAAGCTCATCTTCAAATAGAAGTTTTCCTGTGCCGCCTTTGACAAAGGTACTGTATGCCAATAAATATTTCGTACAATTGCATGATATTAATTAGCTCTACAATACAGTAGGGCGACAAATCTAGCTTGATATTTTCGGTGTTTTCCTATAGTTGTTTCCCTTGTAATTTGTTTACATAGTTGACAACAACAATCAAAGTTCAAGGACGCTACAAATTCATTTAGTCTAGCGGCAAATAAGCAAGCCAAACTTTGTCAACATTTCGGATAGTTACTAGTACCTGTACCACAGCACTAATTTGTTGATGCACGATTCATCACACGCTCGATAAATACACTTTTTTTCTAAACAAGTTAAACTCAGTTGTCAATGGGTCTGTAGCTATCCAACCCACATTTTATTACCACCCTTGACTCCACTACTGCTACAGTATTTGTTTCACAATTGACAAGTCGTCTTGTGAAAAATATCCTTTTATCTCAATATTTACAAACTCCCACTCCCTTTATAGTATATTTACCTCGTGATTCTCGACCTCCCTTTATGATTATTTATAAATTATGTGTGCAACTTTGATTGACAGTACCCCCCCCAGACACTTCATCTTAAGTTATTTTTCGCAGACACTTTAGCCTACTGTACCACTTATTTTATGAAATCTTTCATTATCTGGTTGAGACACTACACCCCTTCCACCCAATTTTGTTTTGTGCTTTTCAAATGAAGGTGAGATGTAAACAATGTTTGAAGATGAGATGTAAACAATGGTGATTGTTTTAAAATATTTTTTATTATATTATCAATACATGTATGTACACACATGTACAATGTATAGACTTATAGTAATGAAATAAAAATATTGTTTTCTTCAAACAAGATATATATTTTTGAAATAGCAAATAGAAATGGTCATGATATATTTCTTTCTAAAATTTATTATAACATTATAATTTGACTGACTAAATAACTCACTTTACATCTGTTAATTTAAATAGGGCTTGAGGGTTAAATGTCTTCAAACTATGATGGTTGAATTGTCAGGGGTGAAGTGTCTTGTACAATCCCCCCCCCCACCACCCCCCCAGAAAAAAAAATATGTTATTCTTGTCTTTCACCGTTTTGTGGAAAAAATCCACTACATATAAGTGAAACATATAAATGGAAACATACGAGGGGTTATCTAAAAATTCGTGGACTTTCTTTGTTGCGTAAAATTTATTTGAGATATTAATTTGAAATTCTTACACTGCTTAGAAGAATTAATAACAAATAAACACAGGAAAATTCATGTGAATAGCTTCTTACATTACAACAATATTTAATTTTACATAAACACATGTCGGCGACAGCGGCGCACTCCAAAAAATTATTGACGTCAACGTCATAATATTAACGTACAATTTGTGCTTCAACGTTACGCAGTCAATGACTGTTACTGCTTCTCAAAGTAATGTCCATTACTAATTTTTTTATGCCACTTTAACACTAATGATCGTGAAATATTCTTTTCTCTGTTCGTCTGCTGATTTTTATCAAATGTTTCTGTAGGTGTCATTTCAAAATTGCAATAAAAATTTATGATTGTTTATGATCATGCGATTTTCTAATAATCGCGTGTCCGTCATTTTCCCGTTGTAAACAATAAAGGCGTCTGGCGTTTCTAGCGATATCAAAAAAAAAATAAAGGTAAATGACGTCCATAATTTTAAAGAATTACTTAAATGACATCATAGATGAAACATGCGATGTTCAGCGGGTTTTCTACGTTATTTTTTTAGTTTTTTAGCAAGAAGTATACGATGACTTACAGCGCTTTTCTACCGTGCGCCGGGTGACGTGTATGTGCTTATTTAAAAGCAATATAAAATCATTATTTATTGACATAATTAACTGTTCCTTTCAAAATGTGTTGATAATATTCTACAATGTATGCTGATAAATTTTCATTACAATACACGTTGACGTTCAAGAGATATTTAAAAAGTCCACGAATTTTTGGATAACCCCTCGTATAAGTGCAAATTCATAAATATTATACTTGAGATAAATGCAAATACAATGAAACTTATTCCTAATTATAAATTTTGAAGATTTTGTTACACAAAATCGGGTTTTATTTTATCTTTTTGTTTATATAACTCATTATGTATGTGCAGCAAATAGGCCCCATATAAGTTTAAAAAAAACTTGAAAACCCTCCTTCCATAGGTACATGTGCTGTTTCCCACAAAAGAGATGCAAAGCCAGGCACAATTGAAAATAACAAAAATAAGTTTCACTACAATGAAAAATAAATACATTTTACAGTAAAATACGGAAAATAAAAAAGTACCCATTTTATTTCTTCAATATTTCATAATATTTCATTTATAAGTATATAATAAATGGAAGGTAGCTTAAAAATCAATTGCATCTTGTAGATTATGGCCTAACCAGTTACACAATTTTAATGAAATTTGTGGGTTTTTTAGTTTTAGAACTGCCCTGTATCATCTAGCTGCAATTGTCATAAATTTTGTTTGTATTTAATGAAAATATGCAAGGCATCAGCATTTGGTGTAGAATTTTATACAATATAATAATTTGTTGTATTAGCTGACATATATTACCACAATTCTCATAATATGCAGTACTTATGTGTTTATAAGTTTTGTTCAGTGTATATATCTTACAAGAAAACTTTACACATTGCTCACTATTCACTATTAAACAGAATGTGACATCATTTGTTTATTTTCAGCTTCTGGTCACTTTGAGATACTTGGCAAAGGGAGATTTTTTCAGTGAGACTGGGGATCTACATGGAATTAGTAGGAGTTCAGTGAGCAGACATGTATGGCAAGTAAGCACAAATTTTGTCTAATCAGTTGCCCTGATAATTATTGATAATGTTGATTTTATTTGTATGTTTAACTCAATCAATTACCAAATTAGTTAATTGAATTTTTAAGTCCTCATTTTAACAACAGTGGTGCTGTCCGACTATACTGGATGTTGGCACAACATTTTTTATTAAAAGTGTTATGCACAATGTTTGTGCAATCACATAGCAAAATGTTTTTCACATTCAAAGTGAAAACCCAATCTGCAAGATCAAATTAAAAAATCATAAAAGGTAACTATTAACTTGAAACTTTATAATTAACTGCATGATTATATAGTTGATGTCAATGACTCTAATATATAGGTTTTGGCTGACTTATGTTAATTTGTGAACTGGATAAGGTATGCAAGCGCTATAATTTTCAAGACCTGAAGGTACATGTGTATTTACTTGAAATATAAGAAATTGCTTAATTTTGCAGGTTGTGAATTCAATTGATGAAAAATTGAAAAACATAAAATTTCCAACAGCATCGGTGGATATATCAAGTGTGAAAAGAGCCTTTTACAAGGTGGCAGGTTTGCCTAATTGTGTTGGTGCTGTGGATGGAACTTTGATCCCAATCATAGCACCAGCAGGATTATATGAACCTGCCTTTGTTTGTAGAAAGGGATACCATGCCCTTAATGTGCAAGCTGTTGTTGACCATAACATGAGGTAAACAATTTGCAATGAGATTTCTTTTTCTTCCGTATTTGCAATTTGTATATTATTTAATTTATTTAAACATTTATGTTGCTTTTCACTGAATGGTTATCAGAAAGAATAGGTAATAGCATCTTATTTTTCAAATGCTGTAAACTGTCTTATACTTAAATTAACTTTGATTAGTAAAATATTTTCTTTAGCTGCCTTTATTAAAATTATTCACTTGACTATCTTGTGAACTCAATATTGAATAGAAGTAATGTAAAACAATTACATTTATATAGGTTCACCGATGTTGTTGCTCGCTGGCCTGGGTCCACGCATGATGCCACTATCTTTCATGTGTGCGGTCTCAGGCAGAATTTAAAAGATAACAATCTGGGTTGGTTGTTATGGGATTCTGGTTATCCTCTTCGCCCTTATTTGATGACTCCAAAGGTATTGACAACATTTATAACAGATAATTCCGCCAAAGCTATTTTTGCTCTGGAAAAACTGAGGGAGTGGATAGTTTGAAATTCTCTTTGCTAGTTATTAGTACATACTTGAATTAGTTTTCACCTCATGTTGCCCCTATTAATGACAGCTATTCCAAACACAAAAAACAACAACAACATCTTGTAACATATAAATCTTCATTTTTTTGCCATCATAAATTTATAGCATAAAAACAATAACAATATCATTAAACATATTAATCTTCAATTTTTCCATCATAAATTTATAGCATAAAAACAATAACAATATCTTGAAACATATTAATCTTCAATTTTCCATCATAAATTTATAGCATAAAAACAATAACAATATCTTGAAACATATTAATCTTCAATTTTCCTCATAAATTTATAGC
The DNA here is from genome assembly GCF_026571515.1 of Ruditapes philippinarum. Taxonomy (NCBI): domain Eukaryota; kingdom Metazoa; phylum Mollusca; class Bivalvia; order Venerida; family Veneridae; genus Ruditapes; species Ruditapes philippinarum. The sequence continues at coordinate 69,400 of NW_026854035.1, forward strand.
ATAAAAACAATAACAATATCTTGAAACATATTAATCTTCAATTTTCCATCATAAATGTATAGCATAAAAACAACAACAATAAACAAGAAAGAATTTGGTGAATACAAACAAATAATAGAATAATGTTCAAGTGCTTGGCTGGCTATCAAGATTTTAATCAGTTTGTATTCATGGCATTTGAAATTTCTATATATCATATTAAACAGGAACATACTTTATTCGAGATTTGGTTTACATATTAAAGCTTGTTGTCATAGAAAGGACTGATTGTGAAATATTTGTCTTAGTTTATACAGTTATAGAAATTTATTATTTCAATTTAAGATCAACCCTGGACCAGTTAAGGAGGAGAGGTACAACAAAGCTCATAGCCAGACAAGGATGATGGTGGAAAGAGCATTTGGAATGTTGAAGTCAAGATTTAGGTATTACGCCATGCATGCACTTGAATGTATGATACTGAGTTTTATAGCATGTTACATAATTGGATGACACCAATTTTTAAAGACTCAACTATGTTTATTATTTACCATGTTACATAGAAATAAGCTTTAATACTGCATGTCTGTAAAGTTGCTTTCCATCGGATGATTTGATACAAATCATATAAAGACTTCTGTAAGTTTACAAAGTAATTTTCGGTTTCAATAAAATAAAGGTTATTTGCTGTTTTATAATTTGTTTGCACCTTTCAAACGACTTGACAGTTTGTGTTATACATATGTACATACATGCTACTGTTTTTATAGGGATCATAAAAATGGTAACCCTTCAAAATTTGTACCACAATATTTATGAATAAGATAACTTAGAACGTAAAGGAATTATAAATTGATAATTTATCAGTGATCTTCTGAAACTCATTCATTAAGATCAGTCCGACTCATTTTTTACAATTGATAATGATTCTTAATTTTTTTCAGGTGTTTACACAAAACAGGAGGTTGTCTGCCCTTCACCCCAGAGAAGTCTGCCAAAATTGTCAGTGTCTGCTGTAAGCTACACAATGTTTGTTTGGAAAGAAACATTCCTTTAATAGGAGATATATTGATTGAAGACACTTTGAATAATGATGATGTATTTACAATATCTCAGAGTATTCAAACTGGAATGAATACTAGGGCTACCCTAATTGATCTTTTATGAGTTTTAGCCTGACCTTTTTTTTTGATAAAAAATTAGAGGTATTATTACAGTCATGTTGGCGTTTCTGCTGCTGTCCACAAACTTTAACATTGATCATAACTTTATTTATGTTATATACATATAAATGGTGGTTGTTTTGTCTGCTCTGTAACTTCCAAATACATGAAAGTTTCAATTTTTATTTAAAAATTTAAAGTCACCATATATGGACAATGTGTTTTGAACAAGACCCAGGGTTCTTTGTCTAACTTCAAGTTCACTGCTGGGGTTCGACCTTTGTCAATTTTTACCACCACACTTACCATGTAATAGGTGGTCTATAACTTGATTTATTGAACTTGTAGAACAAAACAATATTATGCTCGCCAGAGTCCTGTTGTTCACAAAAAAAGTAATCATCTAATTTTTAGCTCACCTGTCACAAAGTGACATGGTGAGCTTTTGTGATCGCTTTTCGTCCGGCGTCCATCCGTTCGTCGTCCGTCCGTAAACTTTTACTTTAAACGACATCTCCTCATAAAACACTCGGCCAATTTCATCCAAACTTCACAGGAATGTTCCTTTGGTAGTCAACTTTAAAAATTGTTCAAAGAATTAAATTCCAAGCAGAACTCTGGTTGCCATGGCAACCGAAAGAAAAAACTTAAAATATCTTCTTTTAGAAAACCACAAGAGCTAGAGCTAAAATATTTGGCATGAAACATCACCTGGTCAGTGTCTACCAAGTTTGTTCAAATAAATGCCCCGGGGGGTCATTGATTTTCCTTTTTTTGTATATAGTAAAAACTTTAAAAAATCTTCTTTTAAAAACCTCAAATAGCTAGAGCTTAAATATTAAGCATGAAACGTCTTCTAGTTGGTGTCTACCAAGTTTGTTCAAATAAACGTATTAATAGGAAAATACATACATAAGTTTAAATTTAGGATTTTCTAGCATTGTCAAATAATAATGTATATTTAACAATCGTGTAAGTTATTCTTAACATTTTACAAATTAAATTGGAATATATAAATAATAAGAGAGTTACTAATTGGGTAACAAGTTACCTACATGTGTAAGACTTCATATAACCAATTTCAAATGATGAATTCTAACATGACCTGGATGTTTCCTATTGAACAAGAAAGCACCGAAAGTGTTTGTAAAAATGCAATTACTACATTTAGACTACCATATCAGTTATAAAAACTTTGACAGGTTATATGGCCCTATATAAATGGTTGTTTGTAAATATAACACGAGCCGCTAGGCGAGGGTTATATTTACAAACAAGCGTTCATATACAGCCATATAACCTGTAAGAAATATTGATAACAAATTTATAACACAGCAAGCATCATTTTTAGAGGAATAAAGCGAGATTTTTTTATAAATCAACAGCAGCCGTGTATATAAAACTATATAAACGTCACGATTATCCAATGAAAAGCAACATTACAAACATGCAGTAAATGTTATGCAATCACTATATGTGACACGCGGGAAAAAGTAAAGAAACCAAAATTGTGATTTAAGGTATAGCACCATGTTTAAGTTAATGTCATGTTAGAATCAAAATAATATATCCCAATCAGTGATTTTATTGCTTTATAAAATCACTGTTTGATGTCCGGATGTGCAGCATGTTATCACGAGAGATGTGCCTTCTTTATATAATCTCTGGCATCCGAAATCAAATCAATGATTTTAATTTAGCTGTAAAATCACTGCTTGGAATATATCATTTCTTTTGTTTACTATATATATTTAATTTCCACTGTCATTCCTTAGTATATGATTTTATGACTGCATTTTGTCTTTGGAAAATATATACTTTGATATTTAAAGTTCAAGGAGATTATCCATACTACTTTTGTATGCAATAATATCAGTTAGTCTCTTTAACTCACTAGAAATTGACCCCAGATTTTCATTTTGCTGCTTTTGTGTGTCGAGAATTTCTTCTAGAAATTTGCACTTTTTTCTTTCAATATCAAGAAGTTATTGATATTTATCTGTAATTGAAATAACATATTGTAATAATTGTAAAAATGTGCTACATGAAAATATTATTTTTGATAGTTTAGGGTATAATTATATCATAGTTATCAATCTCAGCAAAGGCTTGTAGCCATTTCTTGAACCTGTTAATTAAATTTTACATTTTATCCAGCTACTATCTATATTATCATCTGGAAGCCTTGCCGGATAAACTTATCTTAATTCCAGTCATTACGTCATAATAATGATGACCTCACATGGTAAACAAGAAAACAAGACAAAACTTCATCAGGGAAATGTAAGATGGAACTCTTTTACTAGTAAATTTTCTAAAAACATGATCAAAAGGAGGATAATTCAAATACATGCTCGGTGTCGGCCAAAAGCTCTCCAAGATACACTTTCTCGCGCAACGGATAAGCCTTCTCTATCAAAACATCAACAATGTATTCTTTATATATGGTAATTCATATGAGAATTTATGTATTTCATATGGTTTGAAACCAGTTGCTTTGTATGTCAGAGATATTTCCAAATTTACTTTCTACTATATCCAGTTCCTTGATTCTCTGATTGTGACATTTTACTTAGGATGCCATATTGAATTTCTTTTAAATTTAAGAAAAAATACATTGCACTTTTTGAAATTCCTTAAGTCATTTCTTTAATAAACCGGACATATATTCACAATAATACAATTTGGAAGATTTATTTCAAAATACAGCAATATTTCCATGAAAGTTTCCATTATACTTGATGTGTTTTACCTGTTAATGAACAGCTGGAAATAATTTGTAATACATTTACCTAATGGTTCACTGACTGTCCTTTTTCTTTTATCCTGGAATTTTGAATGTTGTGAAAATTCAGAATTGAATTTTTTTAATTTCTTCAAATGAATTATACCATTTTTGCCTGTTGTGAACATGTTATTTTGTTATTCAATTTTTTCAACGAATTTAGTAAGAAAATCACACAAAAATAATCAAATAGTAATAATTTTATCACATACCAGTACATTATGTAAGTATTATTTGTAAAAAAAACAGTTTATTTTGTAATTTCCATACCTACAAGCTTATTCTGTAATGTTTTCAAATATTTAGTGTCATTTGAAATGACAAGTCATATAATCTTATACTGAAAGTTATTCACATAAGTGTAGTAGCAATTTTGCTGACTTGCAAAAGCTGTGCTGGTATATGAAAAGAAAATCATTAATTTAATATTTCTTAATAATAAGGTATTTCCACAACATTTGATTAACCTTTTGCCTGCTGAATTATTGCGATAGACATCCAACCACAAATTTCAGTACTTTCCATGCTCCATTTGTGGATATGAAAATTGAAAGACAGCCTGGCAAATGTATAGAGCCTGGCCAGATTTGACAGCTGTGTATTTGACTTGGCTCTGTGTAGGTGGCAACATTCAAGCAGGTGAAAGGTTAATAAAATGGTTTGATATTCATTGTCATATAAATTTGTAATATGATATCAAGCAATTCAGTATTGAAATATGTGCAATAAAATTTGAAATGTCCTTGAGTTTTATTGATTCATAATTAGCAATCTGTAAATACTTTATTATGTTACACTAAAAAGGTTCATTAAGTGTCTGCAATTGCTTATAACTATGTTTTGTGAAAAGAGACTTAAGAGAGTGAATGATGTGAAATTAGCAGTACAGATAATATTGTCTAGTTTTCATACAGGGGACACAGACATTTTACTCCACATGAATATTATGATGCATGTACATAGAAAATATTATGCTTGAACATATGGAAACATATAATTAGACTTACAGAGTTACTTGTATTAACAAGTGTAGCAGATGGTGCTGATTCTGCCAAATTACCAGTACTTGAAGCATGCGCATCTCCATCATTTGTACAAGAAGCTTCTTGCACATTGCTGGTAGAAGAAGACACTAAAGACAAATAAATTTTATTTGTGAAAATAAACAAAATTAAATGCATATTTTCCTTTTCTGTGAAAATTAGTTATATACTGAATGTCAAACAAAACTCATTTCTGTTTCAAAGTTAATGGTGTCTGATGAATTAAAATTTTTATGCTATAGTTTTACCCATTAAATCCACAAATATATATGCAACTATTCCATACTACTAAGCAGTATTGGATTTTTCAGCTGCCTAGGAACAAACAATGCTTGGGTAGCAAATCCCAAACTTAAAATCATAAAACTGAGAATCAATATAATAGCATGAATACATAAACAAACTTTTGCAAAAAAATTTTTAATTAAATAATTTAAAAGAACAGTAGTATAGCAATTGAGCGTGTCTAGAACACCTTACCAAAAAAAACTATATATATACTACCTGTAGTATCCCCCCACTGGAACACTTAAGAAATATAAAAAAAAATTATTGGGATAACGGAATGAAAACTATTTCAGGGTTGGAAAAAAAAATATACTCGTTATACCCCCATTGTAGAAATGCTATAGTAATGCTTTAGTAATGCTATAGTAATGCTTAAGAAATGCTTTAAGAATGCTAAATAATTAATAAGGTATAAGATATTACCCACCAAAAAAAAATTAACCTCTAGAGGGATCCCTTGAAAAAAATGAAAAAAATGAAAAAATAAATAAAATTAGGTGATAAAACGAAAATTCATTAACGTTTAATCAACCCCGATGCCGCCGCATACAATAAACCAGCAACCAACAAAACTACAGACCATCAATGTATACAACCTTACCGGCAGAGGAAAGCAACCAAGAAACAATAGCACCGATAATACCAGGTAATGCTTCTGCTGTTTTTCCTGCAAGACTGGCTAATAGTTAACCAAGATTACTTAATTTTTTTTTATCCAATCATTTACACCATCTTTTGGAGGAGGTTTTGATGGAGTTGTAGTTCCACCACCTGTAGTAGGAATAAAAGTCTCAACAATAACCATTCCAAAAGCAGTTAAAACACTAACAATTGTAATTCCTTGTTCTTTAAATAAAGTTTTTATTCTTTCAGCTAATGTAGTGTCTTCTTTTAATACTTTATTTATTGTTTCCTTGCTTCTATTTACCTGACTACGTAATTTATCTCTAGTAACATCAATCACTTCCAGTCTTGCACTTTTTTCAGACTCCAAATCTCTTATTCGACTACTTATCCTCTCTATTTGGAATTCATCATTATCTGATTTAGCTTGTTCTAATTTATGTTTTTCTTTTTCTATGTCTTTATTTGTTTCAGCTACCTTAACTAATTCATTTTCAATCTCTTCTTTTACAATAGTCATCGCTTTGAGGACACCATCCATTTCTCTCTTCGTCATATCTGTTTGTGTTTCTTGTTCGTCAGTAAATGATGTTTCTATTACTTTCACTGCAGTTTCAGCTGCATTAGGTAAATCAGTCATTTCTATATTATCAACATTAGGTAGATCATATTTCGCCTTTTGAAAACGTTCAACCGCTTGTGCTGATAATGTTTTAGTTGTAGATCTATAAGTAGGTAAGCTTAATAAGTCTCTAATTGCATTTGCTCCACCAATACCAATTCTACTCGCCAAAGAACCCAAGTTTATAAAACTACCACCTTTTTTGGCAGTAATTTGAATATCTATATCACCAAACTTTAAAAATAGTGTTTTATTATCAGGACCAAGTTCAAAGTTTGAATAATCAATAAATACTGGGTCTAACCCATACTTTTCTTTTATCAACTTGTAATATTCTTTAACTACATATTGTTTCTGTTCTACTATTAATTGTGTTCTTGTATCAACATCATCACCGATATCCTCAATATGAGCACTTCGGTTTTGTATAGTTCTATTAAATTCATCATCCTCATCTACAATTAATTCCTTATCCTCATCATAGTCATCTTTATCAAACGCAGAATTATCAAAATCCATTCCACCTTCAGCCATTTTTATTCGTTAAAAAATACCCTTTAAAAATGTCGGCTTTTGGAGAAAAATTAAACCCTTACAGAAGAATAAGAGAACCACGTGGTGTGAGAGGAATTCGCCAAAGTGTTGTAATAACCAATAATCCTTCAACTATTGACCAAAATCAACAATTGTCAGTGAGATTTCCTAATCTAAGTAGTAATGATGTCATTGTTCCTGGAACAGCCAGATTAGCATTTGAAATTGAACTAGACTCTAAAGATGTAAACGCAACTATATTTCCAAATATAACTATATTTCCAAATATAGGAAGAGCAATAATTAAGAAAACAACAATCAAAATAAGTGGAAATGAAGCTATGTCAATCGATGATAGTGATATCTATCATTGCTATGTTGATTTATGGAAGTCTCAACATGAACGTGCTAATATGGCCTATCAAGGTATCGGTAAAGATAACATGTTGAAACACAGAGTTGGTGCTGCTAATGCTTCCTCAGACAAAGAAGACGAGGCTATAGCAAATGCATACAAAAACAGATTTTACATCTCACTTGATTTTGAACTATTAGAAGCGCATATGCCATTCTACCAAGCAGGTCTCGGTGACAGACTTGAATATGAACTTACTTTCAATGATTATGACAAAGTAATTAGATCAACAGATGCTACTTCAAGTTATACAATCAAAAATATATGTTTTGAATTTGATATGGTGACTGACACAGAACTTGCAAGACAAATAAGACAACAGGTCAACGGTAAAATGGTTATTTTATATGATAGAATACTTAGACACAGGAAAATAAGTAAAAACAAATCTGATACGCTTTGGAATATTAATCTAAATGTTCCAGGTAGAATTATTTAAGGTATTCTGATGTTGTTTGAAGACCCAGACAGAACATCAACTGAAACTTATTACAATCCTAAAATAACAAAAGTAGAAATGACAATAGAAGGAGTCCCAAATCAACTTTACAGTCAAAGAATGAAAGCATATCAACAGTGGGATGAATTAAATAAATTCTTTGCTTTGAATTCAAAACGAAATAAAGAAACAAGTATGATTGTAAAAGATTTATATTTAACTTATACAACATTAGAAAAGTATCTGACTGACAATTATACATTATGGTTAGATTTACGTTCAACGGATGACAACTCACTACACGGTTCGGGAAGAAGAATTGAAAATGCATCAGAAGGTATCACAATACAAATAACGATAGAAGCAGGAGCAGATCAGCCAATAAATGTTTATTTGTTTATTATACAAGATGCACAAATTAATTTTGAAGATGGTAGATTTAAAGAAATTAGTTATTAAAAAATGGAACTACCTAAATATCCGCATTGTGCAATTATTTGTGGTCAAACTGGCTGTGGAAAAACTGAATTCGTTTTAGATTTATTAGAAACTAGATATAGTGGTGTATTTAAATATATTGTTATGCTTTGCCCAACCATTCAATGGAACAAGGCATATAAAAATCGTGAGTGGATTGGTGATGTCAAAAATCCAAAAACAAAGAATGTTAAAATCGTAAATTCAATTGTTAAAGGTAAAGAGAAATTACAAGAATTGTTTAAAATATTTTTTGAAAAATATGCTGGTTATCCAACTCTATACATTATTGATAATTGTAGTGCTACAAAAGAATTAACGAAGAAAAAAGACATGCTGTCAGAGTTAGCTTTCTCTGGTAGACACGCTGAACAATCGGTATGAGTTATTTCACAGAGATACAATTCTGTGTTGAAAGATTTAAGAGAGCAAACAAAATGGTTATGCATGTTCCTCACAAAAGATAGAGATAGCTTTGAAAATTGTTTGAGAGAAAATGATGTTATTCCTACGTTGGAAGAACGACAAAGAATAAAGGAAGAACTAAAAAAAAGAAGCATCGTAAATTAATTTTGAAAACTGACAAACCTACTGATTATTGGCTTGTTGATAAGTAATTCTGTAGTAATGTTTAAGTAATGCTTTAGTAATGTTTAAGTAATGTTTAAGTAATGCTTTAGTAATTCTTTAGTAATTCTTTAGTAATGCTTTAGTAATGTTTAAGTAATGTTTAAGTAATTCTTGAGTAATGTTTAAGTAATGTTTAAGTAATGTTTAAGTTATGCTTTAGTTATGCTTTAGTTATGCTTAAGTAATGTTTAAGTAATTCTTTAGTTATGCTTAAGTAATGTTTAAGTAATTCTTTAGTTATGCTTTAGTAATGTTATAGAAATGCTTAAGTAATTCTTTAGGAATGCTTGAAAATACACAAATAAAAAAGTAATGCTTTAGTAATGCTTAAAAATAAACAAATAAAAAACAATTGAGTCTTATCAATAATTTCATTTAATTATTTGAAAATAAAAATAGAAATTCTTCGCTTAAAAATGGATGCTGAAAAAATACTTAAAGAAAGTGATCAAAATATAAAAAGTGATCAAAATAATGACCACGATGAAGAAAAACGTGAAAAATTATCTTCTATTGTTGCTGGTGGAGGAAGTAAACAATATCTTGGTAAAGACTTACAAATGTCAGACATTGATACAATGACACCAGAACAAATAAACAAACTATACTGCAGATATGAAGCTAAATTAGGAGCAAGTATGACGAAGACATTGGGAAACTCTTTTATTAATTTATATGTCACGGGTGTATCAAAATATTTTTATGTTGTTAATCCACTAAAACTAATACAAGATTTAGATAAGACCCATTTATCAATCATGCTCTGACTAGTGCATGTTGCAAATTATATTATAAATATGGAATGTATCTTGCTCCTTTTACTGCTATGCTAGCAACTGCAAATAATATTGACTTTTCTTTTAAAAAAGATGACTTTTCGGATAAAAAACAAGAAAATATTACCATAGAAAATGATGAGTGAAAAAAAAGTTGAAATTATTATCCCGGATGAAAAAAAAATAACGAGTTAGAAAAAGAGAAAAACAAAAAATCCAAAAAGAGTATCTGCAGGTAAAAAAGGTGCAGAAGCAAAAAAAATGAAAGCTGAATTAAAAAGAAAAGAAATTGAATCAATGAAGAAAGATAACATACAATTACGAGAACAAAAATCTACAATGAGGATAACAAAAGATGATGATGATGACGATGAAGTTAAAGAAGTTCAACGTATAAATGTATACAAAAATTATATACCTTTATGTCTAATTGGAGTTGTTGGATTGGGAATATGTATTTATAAGTATAAACAAGTTACACCTATGATACAACAGCAACCTTATATAAAAAAAGAAAAAGAAATTGACCCATTTGAATTTTAAGCGAGCAAGTCGAGCGTTTTCACTTTAAGCGTTTTCACTTTAAGCGTTTTCACTTTAATTAAATTTAATATATAAAAAATGGCAACAAAAGACGGAAAACAAATAGCAAACATGTTATATCATGCTGGAGTGGAAACTGTATTAACAGTTGGGTATTCAGAACTAGGAAGAAAACTATTGAAAAGACCACCACCAAAAGTAGATTTTAATATGGGTGATATTGGAATGTTATCTATTGATATATTACTCGCAATGGCAACAAAAGATATGTTGGTTAAGCAGGGTATAATACCCGCTGATATTATGAAATAAATAAAGTTTAAAAAAAATGTATTAAAAATGAAGAAAGAATTTCTGGTTGGTAAAATTACATTAGAGTCTATAAAATTTTTATTAGAAAGAGTTGCAAAAGAGGAACGTATTACATTGCGGATACTGTCATCATTATCTGATATTACAACGATTGGAATGGCTTTCTTGTTAATTTTAAAAATTATTAATAAAGAAGAATCTGAGAAAGAAGAATCTGAGGAAGAAGAATCTGATTTTGAAGAGGAAGAAAAAGTTAAAAAAGAAACCTACAATTTCTAAAAAGAAGTTAAAAAAAGAAGAAAATGAGTAAAGATTTTATTTTATTTCATTTTTTAAAAAAACATAAAAAAAGGCAAGTGCAGTAGCAATGATGATTGGTGGAGCAGCGGTAAATGCGTTAGCATTTTCGGGTAGTAATTATTTGTTTTCGCATATGGGTAGAAATAGTGATGAAGAGAGAAAAAGACACGATAAAGCGATGGAACAATTAGAAGCAACAACTGCATGGAATAAAAAGAGAACAGAAAGATTAGATTTTATTAATGAGCAACTTAAAAAGGAACACCATGCTATTGATGAATTCGATGATGCTGATACAGCAATGAAACATTATTATTATATTACTGGTAAACAATTACCAGCTTTACCACAAAAGACTACATTAAGTGTTTTTTACACTCCGTCAGAAGACCAGAAAAAAAGAGAGATTGCATTTGTTGTTGGTGGTATTGTATTAACTGGATTTCTTGCATGGAAGTTGATATAAACCATAAGGTAATGTATCTATTCCATTATCACATATATATCTTTTATCATCAAATGGAGACATACTTATTTTATTTATTTCATTAACATACATTTCATGTTTATTAGAGTTTAAAGAATACATTTTATTCATTTTAGTTTTATCATTAAATAGACAATCTTTATAATCATCAAATTTAATATCTTTCTTTATAATAGTTCTTCCAATTCCTTTTGATTTTTTTTCTTCTTCTACTTTTTGATTACGTGAGTAACATGAACCACTTAAATCTGTTAACGTAAAAGAATATGCTTTACTTTTTAAAAAAAAACTATTTCATTCATAATTTTCCCATTAAGTTCATCTTTAAATTACCAATTTTTTTAAAAAAATTCTGAATATAAAGGATGATCTTTAGGATAATTTGATGTATCTAATTCATCTATTATTTCTTTCATATCTTCGTAAATATCTTTAGTTTTAATACAAAAGAATATACTATCAGTATCGCTTGCTACTAGTTCATTTTTTCCCCATAATTTATTTATAACATTATAATAAAAGTTATACATTAATTTTTTTGAGTAATCTAATATAGCCTGTCCTAAATAAATAGGTTTATTAAATTTAACAGAAGTAGACGCTGGGCTAGCATACCCCCCCCCCTTACCCCCCCCCCCCCCCCTGGGTATTTTTGTACACCTATATAGTATTGAAGCTTAGGGTATGTGCTATCGATTGGCACTTGTTGTTTAGCTGAAACGTTTACCATGAATCCAATAGAACAAGTTGATTATCTCCCCTTGAATCATATTTTTTCTATATAAGTTTTATAAGATTTCTCCAGATATCTTCTCTATGACAGAGTAAATTTGTGATCTAAACATTATTTTGAGTTGAAAATATATGTTTTATACAAAAAGTTTTAAGTTTTAACATAAAAATAACATAATTAATGGTGTCCGCCATTTTAAAATGGCCGCCAATTATTGAACAGATAAACAATTCATAACAATATTTAATGTGTTTAAACCCATTTATACATAGTTTGATGTAATTATTAATTATATATGATATGCTTAGTGAAACTAACTCTATTCTGGGTAGAATTTTAAATGTTGTGCTCTTGAATATTATTTCAATTTTAGAGAGATATGAACCATAAATATTTGGAGTCGATTTGAGCTGCCTTTAAAGTTCGATAAGATACTTTTAATTGAATTTCATGCGAATATTGACTTTTTGTCCTCTCTAGAAACTTAATATACTCTCACTTATATGAAGAACAATTTGAAAAATTGGTAGTTGAATTCTCCGTTCCGTTCTGTTTCTGTATATCCATATGACTATAATGAATTGTAGAGCTTACCCGTACCACAATGACTATTTGACAGAGGCTGCGCGTTGAGTTTCACAAGGGAAACTGTTTCTTACCCTTATTTTATTTTAAATGACTTAGCCTTTTGTTGTTAGTTTATTATTATTATTAGAAAAATAATTGAGCTTACTGTATTACATTTCATTATCATTGTTACTCCCCTTTAAAAAACATTATAAAGTTACTTCCCCTATTTTCATTGCGCCATTAGAAAAAAAGCAGATAACAGTATGCTTTAGTAAAAGTATGCTTTTCCCTTAAAATCAATTGTTTTAGAGTGATTTTGTTGAATAAATCTTTATTGAAATGCAACACAGCATATGACAGCATAAGACACTGATGAATCATTTCGGACATTGTCAATCATACTCCTCTCAGATTTTGGAGTTGGAAACTGTGTAACAGTACATTGTTCTCCCTGATGCAATATCTGTAAAAGCAATTTCATAACACATTTGTGCTGGGACCATTTCCATCTAATCCATCTAAATAACAACCCATACTGCACACGAAATTGTTTTTCAAGAAAGAGAACAGCCGTAAGATGATGATGATGACACTAAAAGAGAACAAAACATCCACTAATATATCAAATATACAGGCGACTAAGGCATGCACTGTTTAAATACAATCCTGAAGAATTGGCTGAATGCTTAATTACTGGGAAATAAGAACCATTTATCAATACTTATAAGTTTCGACAAAGGAAATGTTTCGGGTTTTGCTGTTTCATCTGACTTTCTCTGGTTCATGTGTACATGACAAGCAGATTGTTCCAAGTTGGACTGGCTGGATATCTCTAACATCTGAGTTGCATGATCAAACATCCTCTACAGAAGAGTACATGTCTACCAATGTACTTTAATTGCCCAAAGTACAAAAAATGCAACTGTTAGAAAATTCTAGAAATTTCAAGTGTTTTAAAAGCTGTAAACAACAATACACATTTGTGACCTTTGATTTGGCTGCTGCTAAAAGGCATATTCTACAGTATGGAAAATCCGACTAAGTACAGTGATACTATTATACATTTAGGGGCTTTTCGTTTGCTAGATTCATACCTAGGGGCGATTGGCAAACGGCTTTGTGGAAGTGGTTTCTCAGAAATCCTGATAGAGAAGAGTTGAATGTGTTAACATGTTTACAGTAGAAGCTCTCGAAAGATTGCTTTTTGAAGATTTGTAGCACTAGTTATCCAAAATCCACAACTCTAGTGCATTGGAAGATATCAACCAAGCGTTAAATGTGCTAGCTGAGAATCAAAGACGTGAACACCTTGAAGATGTGTTAGCTAATGATTCTGTCATTGTACTTTACAAGAGGTATCAAGAGTTCAAGGAAGACGTCAGAAAAGGTCACTTAGGGAAGACAGCACATATTTGAAGGGATTTATTGTTAAGATTTAGCTGCTTCTTCGTTTTATGAGAGCAACGAAGGAAAATGATCTTGACCTATACATATCAACATTATAAAATATGCTACAATTATTCTTTGCATATGATCATCAAAACTATGCAAAATATCTATTTGTATATGTTCTTATGGTGATAAATTGATTCAACACACTGGATCAAGAAGCTTGTTCAAAATAACGGTTTCTGTAATGCTGTTAATATAAGTATTGAGCAAATAATAAACAGATGTGCAAAGTCTCGTTGAGGCATAATAGGATTCAGCAGAAACTTTGCTGCCTACTACAGATGGAGTCAAACACAACACTCGAAAGCCAGCTATGTTGAGGCTACATTCCGCATGGCGGGCATATCGGCGGATTCTTCCACACACATTGATACACAACCAGCAAATATAGCTGCATTTGAAAAAAAATGTCACGAAACTTAAATAATCAATAACTAACTTTATGAATCCATTTGCAACAGATAATTGGGATTTCTTATTTGTTTAAGTTTAGGGTCTCCTGCACCAGAGGAGATCGAAAAGATTCTGTTTGATGCCTATACCGAAATGGACTTGAAGCACACAAAAAGCTCGCCCAAGAACGTCTGGTTGATAAAACTGTTAGTTTTTATGCTCCACTGAAGAAGCAAAACTGAAAACATTTGCCGATACAAAGAAAGTTAAGAAAGAGACATAAACTCAGAACAATCTTGTTGAAGATAAGGCCGCTGGCAATGTCTTCGGTCAGCTTATCATGTTATCAGAAGAAAATGACATTATCCTTGAAAAGCCCCTTATGTACCCACTTGGACCAGTGCCTTGGTCTCTAGCTACAGCAGATAACTTACCAACAAAGACTGCCAGACAAAACTAATGCATGATCTCGAAGGCGATTATACAATGAACAGAGACCAGGTAACAAAAACATAAGATTGGTATTAGAGGAATTGCCTAAAGATAAATATGCAGGGAAATTGGACGGAAGGAGAATCTTGTGCTTGTGAAGAGACATGTGTATGCCTCCAAAGTAAAGATGGAAAAGTAGAAGTAATACGGATTCCAGATCTACATATGTCTCATGAGGAAGCCGATACCAGAATTATGCTACATATGTTACATGCGGCTGAAAATGATGACAAAGCAATAATTGTACGATATCCTGATACTAATGTTATGATATTACTTCTAACGTAAGCACAGTCTATCATCAGATTAATACTATTTGACACTGTTGTGGCTAATAATAATAAAAGAAGACTATTGAAAGTAAATAAAATCATTGATAGAAAAGAAGAAGATCTTTGCAAAGCATTGATTGGGCTACATAGTTTCACCGGATGTGATACCACGAGCCTTTTTTCATGAGGGGGGAAATTAAAGCCGTAAACATTTTATATATATATATATATATATATATATCCTGAATATATACTTATAACCAGTCTTCAAGAGAATGGGCAAGAGTGCTAATATTCAAGAAGAAGATTTCAAAATTCTAGAACAGTTTGTTTGCATTTTATAAAGGAAAGACAAATAAAGTGACATAAATAAGTTGCGCGTGCACATTTTCAGACAAAATTTTAGACCAAATGCAGACATACTTACAATTACCTATGTTATTCCACAATAAAGACGCATATTTTTAGATCAAATTACCAAATATTTGTGTGGTGAAATGCCTTTTGTCAATACCAACTATAACTATTCCAAGTCCTGATAGATATGGTCGGAATACTGGTATAACCGGAGGTCTCACATATACATTGTACCTGAACAGAGGAAAATATACTACCACCAGGATTAATTGAACTCATAGCTAATAAAAATGCTAGTGAAGTGTTAAAAGATGATTAAAATGAAGAAGGTGATCTAGAGGAAATTGAGATGGAAATTTATATTGATGTAATTTTCGAAGAAGATTTCAAGTAATAATTAATATGTGACTAAAATGCTGTATTGCAAAACATTGGAAGTGGGAGGGGGGTAAATAATATTCTTTAATAGCATTATCATTAACCAAAATTGAACAACAAAAAGTCTATTTAACTTCTATAATATTTATATAAACAACTTTTTATGATTAAGTGATGTTTTGCTTTTTTTAAAAACAAAACCACACAGTTTATGTTAAAATGTTAATAAAATAAGAGGAAAATGGCGGCCATTTTGAATTTGGCGGCCATTTTGAAAAGTAACAACATCAATTAATTATGAAGTAAATCACTTTAGAGACCTTGTCTATGATCTAAAACAAAAACCGACTACATAACGATTCATTTGGTTAAAAAATTAATGGCTATTTCAATTAGGCTGTTTATTAAAAAATTGTGACAGGGGCAGATAATTCACATTGGCTTGTGTCTTAATGGTAAACGTTTCAGTCAGACAACAAGTTGCAAATGTCTTCCTATATGTTTATCTTTAAAACTACATGGGTCCCATAAAATACCCAGAGGGGGTAACCTTTTCCATTTCCAGCTCATACTCTAAAGTAACATTATTTTCAATCGCAACAAAGTTATCATTAAATATTATTAAGTCTTTAAAATTTGGTTTGTTTATGTATCATTTTACTACTTCTCTGTTGATGCATAATTTCACCCTCACTTCTACCTCTGATATTTTCTAATGTCTTTCCATAGAAACTATTGTTCATAAGTTTAAAAAGATCTTTTTCAAAAGCAGATTTTGCTGTAGTTCTTTGTTCAGTATTAAAATTAATATACTTTGCTAACCAATCTGATTCTTCAAAAGAAATAGTTCTATATACTTTTGTCACTT
>NW_026854036.1:0-16784 GCF_026571515.1 Ruditapes philippinarum
CCACAGAAAAGCTCTGATAAATTTTTAAACGGAAAATAAATTAGGTTTTAACATAAAAAATTAAAATGTACACCTGTTAATGAAAGAATATGACTATTTGAATAAAAAAAAAATCATGTCAATTTTAATGATTGTGCAACATTTCCGCTCCGAAATAACAGGAGAAGAAAGCCCCTCCCCCTTTTTTTTAATTTTCTAGAAAAATGTTAATTCTTTCGGTTTTTTTTTTTACTCTTTTCGTTTTTTATTATATTTGACCTGTGTCATGAACCCCCAAAAATCTCTATCAGTAATCCAACCAGTCCCTAAAAAGCCTCCTAATCGCGGGTTTGCATTCCGACAAAATTCCTGCATCCAAGCAATCCCCAATGATCCTCCAAAATCCAGATAAATCAGAGTAAGTGTAAAGTAATTCTTATGAACCTTATCCTGCCATACAGGTGCACTTGGTTGTGGGATTTTGAACCATTTTTCTCACTGTTTTTTTCAATTGTTGTTTTTTTGTATCCCTGTCGCTGGCGTTGGCAACACTTCAGCTACTCCTCTAAACCTTTGCGTCATAGAACAGAACGGCTGCACATGTCCACTTTAAAAGAATGGTAACCCACCCATAGAACTAGTAACATTTTTGGGCTCATTTGAGAAAAACTGTACTTTTAATTAAATAGAAAATAGTTGGGTAGATATCTGGGTTTAAGCCAAATATCGTGGCCACAATTTTTGGATCAGCCTTTATCCAAGTCTTTTTTGCATGGAATAAAAGAAAATCGCTGCAGATTTGGTAGTCTTTCCAAATAAACAACTAAATCACTTTGTGACAGCCTTTAAGCATATTCAATAAGTTTTCAGCTGAATTAAAACCTAAGACATGGCCATTTTTTTTAGGCATATGTAGAATCCTTTTTCAAACTGAATGTTATACGAACTTTGGCCCTATTAGCCCAGACAGCCTTTTCTGCTCACAGGGGGCCCACACAGTGTTTTGGATGGTATATACTGCTTGATGTGACCCTTAAAAAATGAGATTTTAGTCATAAACTTTATAAAATATGTATATAAATAATAGACAAGGGGCCATTAACTCGGTAAATAGAGAAATTTTCCATCACCCTCAAATTCATTGCGGGAGAGATTTTCCATTTTTAATTAAAATAAAAAAAATTTTTTTTTTCCAAAAATTATAATACTGCGTTGCATAGCTTAATAATATTCCACAATTGATATACACCTAACTCTATTTTGATTCCCTCAGCCCGTTTTACGAAATTTATTCCCAAAACCTTCACTTCTGTCACAAAATTGCTAGCTTTCGTAACGAGATGTCGCAACATTCCAAATTCCCACGTGGTAAAAATATCAAATTTTAAAAGGGGGAGGTACAAAATAAACCGCAATGAAACAATAACCCATGCAACAATAGTTTTCTATTTACCTACCTGCGCAAATAGTTCGGAACCCTCTAATTCGTCTGTTTCGTAAACGAAACTTCTAAAATCCAAGCAGAAACTGCTTCGACGGTAACATCTTGGGGGAAACCCCGGTACGGTGACCAGCCGGGTGTATCGAGGACCTTCCTTGGTTGCGGTTTTAGGAAACTTTGTTTTTAACGACAACCATGAAAGGTTTCCATACACCAATGCCCAGAATGTAAAGTGGATTCGCCGAAGCAGATTTCTGCACTGATTTGGACTTTGGTAAGGTAATTTAATAATTGGTGTGGCAAAATTTAGATCTATTCTGATTCTTCAGAAAGAAATTAACAAGTATTGTGGTTAAGCTATGGTCTAGGTCCATTTTGAATCAGCCTACAAAAACAATTGAAATAGATTTGGTGTAGCACTTTTTCTTCGATCAATAATTTTATACAAGGGCCTACTGCAATGGGTTTTTAAAATATTCTATTTCTATCAATAGTAAAAATTCACACAAACGATCCAAAGAGCGTAATTCGGGATTTTTTTTTTATTTACATGTCCATTCGCGAAAACATGTGACATTCATAATGTTTTCAGGGCGTTAGAACGCGATTCGATATAAAACCGAAAATAAAATTACTATCTGGATAACAATCGAGTACTGTCAAAAACAATTGATATAAGTCGTAATACTACCTACAAGAATTTCCAATTGCCCTGTTTCCGAGTTTTTATGACAGCTTCGCCATATTTTGCTGGAGTCCTCATTTGACGTCACTCAAAGGGAGGTAATTTGCGACCCGCTTATTTGGAAGAGTGTATAGCATGTTTTTTTTAAAGAAACATGTCAGAAAAGATTGATAGCCTCAAAAATTAAAACATTGCTGATGGGAACATGTTTTTGGAAATGGGGGAAAAAAGAGGATATTTACGGTAGGTCTCACTCAAAAACCCTGATCACTTAAATATAATAACGTTTGAATCATTCGACTTATAATCGCAAGGTTGATCTATGCTTGTAAATGACCCCGTAGGTTTTTTGTCAATCTCACAATGACCTTAAACAAGATTTCGTAAAAACGAATAAATATTTTGTAAAAGCGAATTATTATTTCGTAAAAACGAATAAATATTTCGTAATTACGAATTAAAATTTTGTAATTACGAATTAATAATTCGTTATTACGAATTAATATTTCGTAAAAACGAATTACAAATGTAATATTTCGTAAAAGACGAATTATTATTTCGTGAAAACGAATTCATATTTCGTAATTACGAATTAATATTTCGTAAAAACGAATTAAATGCCGGGAAAAAAGTGTCGAAAATGTGACCTTAGGGGTCCGTATGTACTTGGAAGCCTTGCGTAAATTCACGAACATTTTGTAAATGAAATATAGATTCGATTTATAGGTTAATTTTGGGGTATACGGGAGAATATAACCATCTTAGATCCACGAGACTTTTGGCAGGCACATGTGGTCATAGATACCTATCTTATACTCTCGTATATCCCGCCAGCATGATGTTACAAATTACTAGACATTTACGTAATCAATAGTATCGTTGGTATGGTTACGGATAGCATGTTCTCTCCAGCAATCAAAACAATTTATCAACCACTGGTCAGTGAAGACTCGCTATAGGTACTACTTACTTTGACTTTCTCAAGTATAGAAAATATCTAAATTTAAATAAAATAATATTTCATTTCCCGTATATGATTCTTACTATAATAATACGGACAAAAAATTTTTGCACAGAATGAAATGTTTTTTATGTTCAAAAAAAAAGTTTAATAAAACGTTTATAAAGTTATGAGAACTTTTTGAACCTTGCATGAGCTATACTATATGATGATGCCAAAAGTTCTAAAAATAGACCAGTATCCTGCAGAGCTCGACCGAGTTTATTTTTCTCATTTCCTCGCATATCTTGTAGAAAAGTAAATATAAAGTGTTGGGATTTCTTTGAATATAAAAAATCCGATTTATTTTAAATTTTTGTACTTCTAGGTGATTTTTTTAAAAAGACATATCTTTTTATTTTAAATTTTTCCCTGCAGCAAACAACTTTAGTTTATTAATATAATTTAAAATTTTAAAATTTCCTCATGTATTAAGGCTTTGGGGTCCATATTAAATGGGAAAAAAAAAATGAACATATCAAGTCAAAGTAATTAGTTTTTAAAGTAAATTAAAAGTAAACATTTAAAGATAATAAAATTTATTTACTATATAGAATTTTACAGGCTCATGTACAAAAGGTCAATCCCTATTTAAATATAGGGGGCCCATTCCAAAACATAAAATATAACATTATACAGATATTAGAAATTTTTTGGGATCTTATATATGATACTGCCCAAGTTTATTTCAAATTCCTGTATATTTTCTCACCTATTGTATTTTCATTGCAATTTCATGTGTGTTGTATAATTGTATTGGTGTCGTATTTTGAGCCGAAGGTCTATGTTAACAAGAATAAACTATTTTTAAATGTCCTCCTCGCAGTATACGCATCTGACAGGTTCTCTCTCAAAATTAATGGCACTACTTATAGCATCAACAGTATCATTTCTTTCAAAAAATTACGCTTGTAAATAAATTCAGCCTCTCTGCAAATTTGTACTTTACTGTAATTGTAATTAATATTCTTCTTTTTTTCAGTGTTAATTTTATCATGAACGCCGCAACACGTGTTTGTGTAGCAGTGACTGTGCTTTGTCTGCTCGGTAAGAAATTATTTTCGTTGTTAACACAATTTTTCGGTACTTAAAGCTGCATACCTCCAGATGAGCTAAATATTTTAAGGGAATCATTCTTGACTACGAGTAAGATGTTAAGAAAAGTAAAAAGTTTCAAGATCCATGTAATAATTCTCATGTTATGTGCGATTAATGACTGGATTTCAGTATTTATCACTATATGCATGCTAAATGCAGGTACTGTATTTATCACCTATTTCTACTGCGTTAAGTACTAACGCAATAAATAATATTTTCGCTTATTTTGGTAGTTTATGTGGATTGTAAGTACTGTTTGCAATGAGTAAATTACTTTAATATTTGATTCACAATATTTTACTTTTAAATACATTTTAAAGGTTTTCATGAATATTATCATGAATCTGGAGGCATGCAGCTTTAACAATAAATGAGAGATAGTGTAGTGCACAAGACTTTTTGGCAAGTAACGGACCGCGTTAACAGTCATAACTTAACACACGTCTGAAATCGCACACCTGAAATGAATATATATGATTATGAAATTAATAAATGAATTTATTTAATAAATAAATAAACAAACAAACAAACGAATAAAATAATTTATTTTCATCGAGTGATATGAACTATATGATAATTTTCATATCACAGTTGGAAAATAAATCCTATATTTATATATTTACAAAACTTTATTTTTCTTTTTATTACATACATTTGTACATTTTCTCCTTATTTTTGACATAACAATACGAAAGATTACTTTAATTTTGTCTTTTGACTAAATTAAGAAGAAAGTAGTCCAGCAAGACATCACTAAAAATACGTTTAAATCATTATTGGTGTCATTTCAGCACAAGCTGCCGACACTGAAGACCAGAGCGCCAGACCGAAAGACAACTTTGATGTGATGCACCATTCTTCACATCCATCTTGGAGAGACCAGGTTAGTCTATATTAAACACTGTTTATGTAATGCATAATGCTTAGAACTTTTGTTAATTTCTTAAATTTTTTCTTTTTTCTTCAGAACTCCGTCGAGAGTACATGTAGTTTGATTTAGTTTGTAAACGCATTGGGTTTCTTTCATCAATGCTATGTACGTCCGTCCAGTCAGCGACATCAGAAATTGCTGCACTTTTATTAAATTATCTCAAATGAAAATGTACCAAAGAATCGATGTTGACGGGGAGAATATTGTATACAAACAGGGCTACTTTGAGTTATAAGAATTTACCCACGAACGTGTCTAGCTGCTTTAACTTGTGTTCAAATGTTAGGACAATTTATTTCTTTTGATTTCAGATTATGGTGTCTGCCGGAAGTGACGTCCCAAACTTATTTTTTAAAAGGGACTTTTTCCCTTTCCCCCGTTTTTGCAAAAGGCACATGTTCCCCCTTCCGTATTTACTGGGTTTTTGGCCCCCAAAATTTTAAAAAGGGTTTTTTATTTTTTAAAATTTAATAAATACATTAAACAAAGTAAAAGTTCAAATTCGGTTTATTGTCCACCGATCTTTAACAAATTTGCGGGAACCCTTTTTGAAGTCGAGCGAACAAAATTTGACTGTAGTAATTGTTTGGCCCAAAGAGAAAACCCTTTTTTGTATTTTCAAGTTTTAAATAATTTTAAGCAATTTTGGGCCTGTGACAACCGACGAATATTTGACAATTCGAAATTTCCCCTTTTTCCATCACATCTAAATTCTTAATCTTTTCAAAAAGCCATATTAAAAGAGAGGCCCGCTAATCTGGGAAATTTTTTTTTTCTTTCCAAAAAAAGGGCAAAAAAAAAGTTTTTTAAAAACAAAATACCGAATTAACGTTGGGTTCATGTGTTTCATTCATCAATTGCATGTTCCTTGTCCAGTTTTTGTTCAGTTTGCATTGGTGAACAAGATTTGATGTGGGGCTTACCGTTTTAATGTAACGACGGTTCAACAGGAGATGTTCCCTACGCTAAACGCATTATATAACTAACTATTTATAACTATTTACTTTGTCATGTGATGGAAGTTTGTTAAATTCATTTTCATGTTCGTAACTCGTAGATTAAATCTGTAAAATAGTCGTGGATTGTATCGTACCAGTGATCATTTCGCTCTATACACCGACGTCCGTTAAAGTTACCCTGTAAGATGTGACTGATCCAATAACAGTGTCAGTTAGTCAAAATGTTGTTTTTTTTATGGCATTATGACGAAATCAGTAATTAAACATGTATAGTTTTGCTTGGAAATTTCTTAATATCGCAAGGACAGGACATAAACAGTAATCAATCGCAAGGACAGGACATAAACAGTAATCAGAACACGGCGGCACACTACCCGAAATCCTTAAATCGGTTTAAAGCAGCATGCGCACAGATGAGCCAAAATAGTTTAAGAAAATCAAACTTGAGGAAAATGCACCAAACTTTGGAGAAAAGATAAAAGATTCAAGATTCAAGTAACAATGTACATGATATGTGCGCTTTATGACTGATTGTGCAGTTTTTATCGCCGTATTTCTCCTGCGTGAGCCCCAGTCACATTAGAGCTTACGACCAGTGAAGACCAGTTCACGATCACCAGTGACCTCTGGTCGCGGACAATCTTTAAAACGTCTTGCGACGGTCATCGGTGATCTTTGACAGTCGCAGGTTATTATTTAGGTCCCACGACCAATTTCAGTCGTAGAGAGGTTTTTGAGCTTGCACAAAAACCTCCTTGCGATCAAACAGGTCGCTAGTGATCTTATAAGGTCTTAAGGCTGTCGCACGATGGTCGTTCGGAAGTGCGACAATCTTACGACAATCTTTACAAATTGCCACTAGTCACTGATAATCTTAATTAGTCTTTAGTAATCGTGTGATGGTCGTACGACAAGTTGTAGGTGATCGCATGTTATGTCACGGGTAGTCGTAAGTAATCCCAGGCAATCTTGAGACCATCGTACGCTTACTTATGACCTGTCATGCAATTGTCAATAATGACTTGTCTTACGATACTAGCAAAAGTAAATTTATTTGTGCAAAAATGGTTTTGGTCGCAGACAATCGCTGATGATCGTCAGTTTAACAAGTCACCGGTGGTCGCAAGTAATCGTAAGCTCTAGTGTGACTGGGGTTTAAGGTAATAAGGATACTCTAATGTTTTGACTTCCTTATGGTAATTTAGAATCTACGCGAATTGTTAGTCCCGTTTGCAATGTGAAAATTACTGTCTTTATTCACTTCACAATATTTAACTTTTATGTACTTTTATGTACATTTTCAAAATGTTCATGAAAAATTAGCATGAATCAAGAGGCATGCTGCTTTAATACTTATCGAGGAATTGTAAAGCTTTAACAATTCCAGAGAAAAGGTAACTAACCTAGTGAAGATGACCGCCATTTCTATAAGTAGTTCGTCCATAATAATATTCAAAAAATTTATAAAGAATAATGATTTAGCAGAAGTTTATTAAAAGAGCGGTTAGTTTTCGTACATAAAGAAATTGATACTTTTAATATAATTGTGTACACATGTATTGATATTTTTCCTCTAATTTTCAGGGCACAATCCAGTCAACAGATAGTTGTTTGATGTAAATTGTTTCGGGATGAGTCGATTTTCTTCAGGGAGCATAAAGCACTTTATCACCATGTATTCTTACTTAGTTTGTATAGTCTAATACGAATATTGTTTAATAAAATCAGTTTTAGAAAAGAAAATGTATTATATTTATCGCACAAAAATGAAAGGTAACTTAGATTATATGAGCGCCAAACTCCTTACAATGATTACCTCCCTTGGCAATGTGATTGAGCTAGTATTGATGCTGTGACGTTTTTGGTCCGGTGTTCGAAATTATATAGGTGGGCGTAAGTTGTGCAATGTTTTGTGGTCCGGTTATCCGGTTATCATAGCGTCGAGAGTAAATAATTCCAAAAAACTTGTCACTTAGCTCTTGTGCGGTTGTACGGTAGGCAACTTTCCACCATGTACTTGGAAGTAAACGAACTCTTTACCATGCAGCTATAGAAGTTTTCCAGCCATATTCGAGTTTGCTCATGTGACTATGATACAACTTAACAATCAAGGCTTAATGAGCGAAAATGTTATAAAAAAATTTCACCAGTGACCTTGACACTAGAGACCCCTAACTCCACAAAAAATACACGGCCATTAAAGGTATTAGGTTTACCATACAAGGTCCTATTTTCAAAGTGAAAAAAGGAATATAACTTGGGAAAATGAATGTCAGAGTTATATAACTTGCCTTTATCATTAACTTTCTCTAAATAAGTAAGTGTGGAAATTATGACGCCATAAGTATAGACAGTACTTAAAAAAATCCATCTTGCCGGTTTAGATTCACGATATTTATTATCAATCTGCTGAAAATGGCAATAATTTGATAAAGATTTATGCAATAATTATGTAACTTGCCAGGATCAAGTATATTGTATTGATTAATAAATGTGTAAATTATGAAGCCATTTGTACGAGTAGATTTTAGGAAAAATCCAAAATGCCATTTTATTATTTTGCTTGTTCCATTTTTTATAACATGACACCAATTTTAGGCTGCCAGGCTCCTAGACTGCAAGCTTTAGGTTATTAGACTGCAAATTTCAGTGCCCTTAAGGTAAAGGCGTTTTTCCATAATCATGCATTTGTATGTGCTCTTGCAAGACCTTTCATAGTGATTTTACTATATTTAAAATTGTTTCCATATTTATAATATAAGTCACTAACTTTAAGCTACTAGGCTGCCGACTTTAGGCTGTTAGATTGCCAACTTCAGGTTACAAAGTATACAAAAAGTATAAAATTGTATAATTATCAATATTTACTTGCATAATTTCAGCTAAAATCCAGCGCAAAACAATATACATTATTAACAAGATGAGTATTATCGTCGCCAAAATTGAAACGCAGTTCCATATATAATAAATTCACTCGCTTTCAAACAGACAAAATTCGTCTTGAGTCGGCAGATTTGATTAATTTGATACAACAATAAAACTTGAGTTAAATCTTGCGACATTTAACGGTAGTGTTGCGACATTTAACAGTAAGGGAAATTCGTGCGACATTTAACGTTAACATTGCGACATTTAACGGCAAATGAGTTTGCGATATTTAGCAGCGGTTGCGACATTTAGCGGCAATGGTGCGACATTTAGCGGCAAGTGCGACATTTAGCGGCAAGTGCGACATTTAACAGCGCCTTATTGACTGCATCAGTTCTTTGAATTTTAGTGTGTTCGGTCGATTGAAATATTTACTTTGAATTAGGCTTCCCCTACTAAAACAGAAAAAGGGCATTTAACATATAGTGGAATTCATCGGCAATATCATTTTGATTACATAAAGTGCATTTCCTTTGACCATATTTTACAAAAAACTTGCGCCATCTGCCAGTTTGAAAAAGTGTTACAGTTAAATCGTATACATATACATGCACAGTAAGTCATCTGGAGTGCAGGCATCAGTTACCCGCACTCCAATCATTCCCGTTGAGAAATATAGTTGATTTCTATGGTGGCTGATTTGGAACGTTTTTGTGCGCCGTCTTGTAGCTAGCAAAGCACGCCAAACGTCCCGTTGTCGTGTGGCGTGTTGTCGCGATGTCGCTCAAATCAAAGGATTGGCTTATAAGCCAAGCGACAAGACGTCAGTGCGACGAAAAGGCGAAAACGATATAGGTTGTGTTGTCGCTATTGACAACGCAACGCGCAAAGTGTTCCAAATCAGCCACCATACATTATAAGCTATATCATTCTCGTAAATGAAATACATGGAAAAATATATAAAATAATGATTATTAACAAATTAAAAAAATATAAAAAATAAATTAATTAAAAAGTAAACAAAAAAATAGAATAATTTAATTCAAGGACCTAATAAAAGTTTCACCCGTTGTGGGATTTGAGCTAACGACCTTCCGCATGCGAAGGCCATATATTATCTTTCAAATGTTTTTCCTGACAGACAGACAGACAGACAGACATATAACTTTATTTCACTCAGGTATATCAAAGTATACAACATGAGGTTTAACAATATTTTGTAGCAATAATAGTGTCCGGGATAAAAAAAACAGGTCTATAACATGAATGATACAATAATTATACAATAGGTATATAATTTATAAGTATTCATCCGATTGTGGGGGAACTCAGATGCTCCTCTGCACACACAAAACATTCTCACATGCATATAATTATATTGTTTACCATCACTGTTTATAGAAAAAAATACTGCTCAAATATGACATGTAAGGGAAAAAAACAGCAGTAGAGAAAAAACAAAAACAGAATGTTCGCACAAGGTACGCCGCTGCATTCTAAGTAGTAAATCTAAAATAAAAGTAAAAGCTCGTGAAAATCGTGCATTCGCACAATAACGCCGTGTTTACAATGAATTTTCTAGTCAGTCATTGTGATTTTAACGAAAGTAGTTCTTCACTGCTTAGAGACAAACAACAAAAGTAGGTCATAAATGCAAGTACTGACAATTCGTGCTGGATTTTTACTTAATTGTCAGACAGGTAAATAAAGTTTTTTGTTGTTGTTGTTGTTTTTTTTTTTTTTTAAATTTAAATACTGATTAGAACTATTAAACAGGTACCGACTATGTTTTCAAACAAAAACAAAAAATGACATGTTCATATCTACACGCACGCAGAGATATCATTAGGGGAACAAAATAGCAATTATATACATCTTAGGACATACCTTGAAATTTTAACATTACGAGTATTATGCGTACAAATTTACACAACTTCATAAGAGTATGTCCATTTTTACATGATAGAATATTTTGAAAAAAGTAGGAAGTTTCAAATAAGTTGGGGATGTACAGATTTCTTTCAGAATTAAAAAAATGACAGTTTAATAAGTATAAATTACAGGGTAAATGTCTAGTTACAGGTGATTTTAATAGTCGTACCTCTGATTTTTCGGAAATATTAGATTATGACATGTATATTGATGCAGACGATATATTGTCGAATCGCCCATATATTCCTACGCGACACTCACGCGATAAGGTAATTGATAAAAATGGGAGGCGCTTGATTGAGCTATGCCAATCAACGTCATTCGTCATTGGTAACGGTAGATTACACGATGACCTTGGTACAGGTGAATTTACATACCATTCAATGAATGGATCGAGTGTAGTGGACTACTTGCTTTTAAATATTCATGATTTTGATTGCGTCACAGATTTTCAGGTTTTACAACCGAATGAATTTTCTGATCACTCGGGTATCTCGCTTAATATTCTAAGTAAACAGTCTGTCCAACCATTAAACGATGAATCTGAAACAGAAATCATATTAAAATGGGATGACGATAAAATAATAGAATTTAAACAATTATTATTGCAAGACGAAAATATATTCTCAAGACTGACAGATAGAGTTAAAAATAACGAGGATATAAATGAAGTGACGGATTTATTTGTTAATAGTTTAAAATCTTCGGCGCAAATGATATTTGGTAAAGAGCGGGCCATTTTTAAGTCAAAAACTCGCGAATGCACGTCTAGAAAAAAACCGTGGTTTGATACAATTTGCTATAATACAAGATTAGAGTTTAAGAGAACTAGGAACTTATTTTTAAAAGATAAAACCAATGATAACCTAAGACAACAATATTTACGTTCAAAAAATATGTATAATCAAACGATAAGAAAAAGTAAAAAAAATATATAAATTGGGCGAAGCTAAATCGCTTACGAAATTAAGTAAGTCGCAACCGCGCAAATTCTGGAAAAGGGTTAAGAAACAATACGCAAAAAATCCTGTTCATGCTAATGATTTAAATATTTCTGATTTATTTAGTCATTTTAAGAATTTATATAGCGTGGAAACGAATGACAGAGATCAAGTTACGAATCCAATATTAATAACAGATGACGATTTAGATAGCGCTATATCAATCTTGGAAATAAAAGAGGCAGTTTTTTCCCAAAATAATAATAAAAGCGCTGGGGCGGATTCTGTTATTGCGGAGATCTATAAACATTCTTTTGATGTTATTTCACCATTTTTATTAGCACTTTATAATAGAATTTTCGAAAATGGGGAATATCCCAATAATTGGGGAGCAGGTATTATTGTACCAATTTTTAAAGGGGGAAATGTTGAGGATCCTAAGAATTACAGGGGCATAACCCTCATTAATATAATTGCAAAAATTTATTCTCAAATTTTACTTAATCGTCTAACGAAGTGGTCCGTTAAACATAGTAAAATTATTGACAATCAGTATGGTTTCCAGAAAGGAAAATCTACAACGGATTGCATATTTCTTTTACACTCTATAATCGTTAAGTCATTATCAGAAAGAAAAAAATTATATTGCTGTTTTCTCGATTTCGAAAAATGTTTTGACAAATTGGATCGAACATTTATTTTTCAGAAATTATTGTCAGAAAATGTAAGTTCAAAATTTGTAACGGCTATAAGATGTATGTACGCATCCGTTAAAGCTGCTATTAGATATAACAATACAGTATCGTCTTTTTTCGATTCAAATATTGGCGCAAAACAAGGGGACCCCAGTTCCACATTATTATTTTTATACTTCGTGAATGATATAGTAAAAAATATAAATTCCAATATAGAGGACCTTTTTAAAATCGACGACGCTAAAATATTTCAGTTGCTCTTCGCGGATGACGCCGTTTTATTTGCACATACTCCTATGGCACTCCAATCTATGCTAAATGATTTACAAGTATATTGTCAAACTTGGGGACTTAAAGTTAATACTAATAAAACGAAAATTATGATTTTTGAAAAAGGCAGACATACAAGTTACAATTTCGTATATAATGACATAGTTCTGGAAAACGTAATTTTTTTTAAATATCTTGGGATTAATTTATTTAAAAATGGACATTGGAATAGAACTCAAAAGAAATTAGCACAACATGCTTCGTTTTCATTGCATAATTTATTTACAGTGTTTAATCAATTAGAATTATCTATTGGAGACAAATTTAAACTTTTTGATAGTATGGTAGGCTCAGTTTTAAACTATGGTGCTGAAGTTTATGGATATCAAGAAGGAAAAAATATAGAAACGATCCATTGTAAATTTCTCAGAAAAGTCTTATGTGTTAAGAAAGCAACAAACCTGGATGGTCTTTATGGCGAAACCGGTAGACATCCAATGCGAATAAATCGTAAATTTATAATGTTAAAATATTGGACAAAATTAATTAGTTTACAAAATGACTGTCTGCTTAAACGTATGTATAATGTCTTAAAATTTGATGCAGAAAACGGTATTTCTTATGGTGGTAACAACTGGGCATGCCAAATTAAACAGATTTTAAATGATATAGGAATGTCGAACATATGGATTAATCAAGAACATATAACAATCAATTTTCAACAAGTTAAGAATAGAATATTGGACATTTACAAGCAAGAATGGTATAGCAATATAAGAAATTCTAGTAGACTATCGTCATACAGCATCTATAAACGCTCACTCGAAACTGAAGACTATCTTAATAAAGTTAACATAAACAAATTTCGAATATCACTTACAAAATTTAGATTGTCATCCCATAACCTAGCAATAGAAACGGGTCGATACGAAAACGTAGCGCGAGAAAACAGACTATGTACGAATTGCAATTTAAACGTGATAGAAAATGAATTCCATTTTTTGCTAGTTTGCCCCAAATACTATAGTTTACGTCGCAAATATTTAAAACCATACTATTGTCGTTGGCCATCAATTCATAAATTTGAAAAACTAATGTCTACAACAAATACGCAAATGTTGAATAACCTGTCAAAATTTTTGTATTTTTCATTTAAAGAAAGAACTGACAACATTTAGTATATTTTTGACTTTGTCATATATTTTTTTGTATTTTTCACATGAAAAAATGGACAACAGTTATTACTTTACTTGTCAAATTTTTCGTATTTCTCATTTAAAGAAAGAGTTGACAACAATTAGTAGCTTAAATTTATTCAGTTGTCAATTTTTTTTGTATTTTTCATCTTAAGAAAAAACTGACAACAGTTAGTATCTTGTCAAATTTTTGTATTTTCCATTTTAAGAAAGAAATGACAACAGTTAGCATCTTAAATTTATTCAAGTTTTGTAGCACCAAATACAACATTTCAACTTTGTCAAGGTCTTTATATTATTAATGATGTTCTTCCATTGTAAGATAACAGGAACTTAAATTTATTCAAATTTTGTAGCAACAAGAACTTTCTCTGTAAAACATTAAAATTCGTTAAGGTATTTATATTGTATATCATGTTCTTACATTACATGATTGTTTACTGTATTGGCTATAAATGTATATTGTCATTTTATGCCAAATAAAGAATATGTTATGTTATGTTATGTTATTATATAACCTTCAAGCCATGACTTTGGTAATAAACCAGAGTCTAGAACTTCATTAAACAGCTTATTATAAATAGGTAACAAAAGATCTTTAGTAGCTTTTATGTATTCATTTAAAATGTCGTCGGATGGACTACAGGCTTTCCCGTTGTTAAGATTGTTAATACACTTAAGGATTTCAGCATCTGTTATAGGTTCATCTAGGTAAAGGTTTGAATTTTCAAGAAAATCATATGACAAAAACATGTCATTTTCATCATCAATATGGGGATTCGTATTAATATTTTTGAAAAAGTCGGAAAATTCAGTTATTGACGGAGATTCTTCGTTTCTTGTTTTAGGTTTAAGTTTTTTAAGGAAATTCCAATATTGTTTAGGATTTTTTCCGTGCATAGTTCTTAGTTACTTTGCATTATTGTGTTTATATTTATTTCTATAGTGATTGATAGTATTTTTATATTTTTTACTAGAATTTTGTAGTTTTATTTTATTTTCTGCGGAACGATTATTTTTATAGTCATTCCGTGCGATATGGTAATTTTTTCTTGATCTAGAGCACTAGGGTCCGAACCAAGGTTTATTATTAAAATTCGTGTTGGATTTGCGTTTTGGTTCGAAAGTTTTTGTTTGGGCATTCTGGAATAGCGTTTTAAGTTCGTCTGTTATTTGTTCAATATTTGGCCGTGTGCTTACACCGGGAGGAGAATGAAACATGCCAGATATTCTATCGATTTTTATCATCTCGCCATTGTGGTTTTTTGTAACTATTTTTAACATTGTTTTGTGTTTGTGTTGTAGAATTTTGTTTTAAGTTAATAGACCAATATAAAGCATTGTGTCCGTCTGAGAAGACTGTTGGTGCGTTTTCGTATATGGCTTTATCCTGCCACCCCTGTGTACTTATAAATTAAGATTTCCCATTCTCGATCATATTTGAATCGATACCGTTATGCCGGATTCCGATGATTGCCGATAAAAGGTCATTGAATATTCAAATGTCCCGGGCCAATATTGCCCAACAATATTTCAATAATGAAAAGGTCATAGTTGAGAAGCACGGCGGAATATGCCGATTTTTCCCGCTTCACAGATTACAGACCACGTGATCATTTAAGGTAACGGTCATTTTTGGTGGGAAACTCGCGCTGAGAAGACGTTCTTTGTGAAAAGAGTAAGTGTGATGATATTTTACAACTTTTGTATTTGATCGTTTATATTGTTCTTGATGTATGCTATTTTTTATGTACACGCGCTTTATAAAATATCTAAATATGTATGTTATCCCTGTAGTTAGTCATGAGTTGAGTTGAAGTTATTGTTGATGGTTCTTATAAAATGTGATTTGGCCAGACTACGTAATGCGCCCGCGGTTTTGTTGATATACTCGCGATTTATAAAAGATCTTAAAGTAAGTTATCCCTGTACCCCCTATAGTAAGTAATGTGTAGAGTTGAAGTTATTGTTGATGGTTGTTGTAATAAAATGTGATTTGGCCAGACTACGTGATGCGCCCGCGGTTTTGTTGATATACTCGCGATTTATAAAAGATCTTTATGTAAGTTATCCTTGTACCCCCTGTAGTAAGTGATGTGTTGAGTTGAAGTTATTGTTGATGGTTGTTGTAATAAAATGTGATTTGGCCAGACTACGTGATGCGCCCGCGGTTTTGTTTGTTTACTCGCGATTTTTAAAAAGTCTTTAATGTAAGTTATCCCTGTACCCCCTGTAGTAAGTGATGTATTGAGTTGAAGTTATTGTTGATGGTTGTTGTTATAAAATGTGATTTGGCCAGACTACGTGATGCGCCCGCGGTTTTGATGATATACTCGCGATTTTTAAAAAAAATATTTATGTAAGTTGTCCCTGTACCCCCTGTAGTACGTGATGTATTGAGTTGAAGTTATTGTTGATGGTTGTTGTTATAAAATGTGATTTGGCCAGACTACGTGATGCGTCCGCGGTTTTGTTGATGTACTCGCGATTTATAAAAAAGTCTTTATGTAAGTTATCCCTGTACCCCCCTGCAGTTAGTTATGTGTTGAGTTGAAGTTATTGTTGATGGTTGTTGTTATAAAATTTGATTTGGCCAGACTACGTGATGCGCCCGCGGTTTTGTTGATTTACTCGCGATTTATAAAAAAAAATATTTATGTAAGTTATCCCTGTACCCCCTGTAGTAAGTGATGTATTGAGTTGAAGTTATTGTTGATGGTTGTTGTTATAAAATGTAATTTGGCCAGACTACGTGATGCGCCCGCGGTTTTGTTGATTTACTCGCGATT